>NC_034200.2:37533039-37763039 GCF_002021735.2 Oncorhynchus kisutch | reverse complement strand
GTCTGTCATAATATAATAGAGACAGTAGATCTAGCTGGTCTGTCATAATATAATAGAGACAGTAGATCTAGCTGGTCTGTCATAATATAATAGAGACAGTAGATCTAGCTGGTCTGTCATAATATAATAGAGACAGTAGATCTAGCTGGTCTGTCATAATATAATAGAGACAGTAGATCTAGCTGGTCTGTCATAATATAATAGAGACAGTAGATCTAGCTGGTCTGTCATAATATAATAGAGACAGTAGATCTAGCTGGTCTGTCATAATATAATAGAGACAGTAGATCTAGCTGGTCTGTCATAATATAATAGAGACAGTAGATCTAGCTGGTCTGTCAATATAATAGAGACAGTAGATCTAGCTGGTCTGTCATAATATAAAGAGACAGTAGATCTAGCTGGTCTGTCATAATATAATAGAGACAGTAGATCTAGCTGGTCTGTCATAATATATAGAGACAGTAGATCTAGCTGGTCTGTCATAATATAATAGAGACAGTAGATCTAGCTGGTCTGTCATAATATAATAGAGACAGTAGATCTAGCTGGTCTGTCATAATATAATAGAGACAGTAGATCTAGCTGGTCTGTCATAATAATAGAGACAGTAGATCTAGCTGGTCTGTCATAATATAATAGAGACAGTAGATCTAGCTGGTCTGTCATAATATAATAGAGACAGTAGATCTAGCTGGTCTGTCATATATATAATAGACAGTAGATCTAGCTGGTCTGTCAATTATAATAGAGACAGTAGATCTAGCTGGTCTGTCATAATATAATAGAGACAGTAGATCTAGCTGGTCTGTCATAATATAATAGAGACAGTAGATCTAGCTGGTCTGTCATAATATAATAGAGACAGTAGATCTAGCTGGTCTGTCATAATATAATAGAGACAGTAGATCTAGCTGGTCTGTCATAATATAATAGAGACAGTAGATCTAGCTGGTCTGTCATAATATAATAGAGACAGTAGATCTAGCTGGTCTGTCATAATATAATAGAGACAGTAGATCTAGCTGGTCTGTCATAATATAATAGAGACAGTAGATCTAGCTGGTCTGTCATAATATAATAGAGACAGTAGATCTAGCTGGTCTGTCATAATATAATAGAGACAGTAGATCTAGCTGGTCTGTCATAATATAATAGAGACAGTAGATCTAGCTGGTCTGTCATAAATAAATAGAGACAGTAGATCTAGCTGGTCTGTCATAATATAATAGAGACAGTAGATCTAGCTGGTAAATAAATATAGAGACAGTAGATCTAGCTGGTCTGTCATAATATAATAGAGACATAGAGACAGTAGATCTAGCTGGTCTGTCATAATATAATAGAGACAGTAGATCTAGCTGGTCTGTCATAATATAATAGAGACAGTAGATCTAGCTGGTCTGTCATAATATAATAGAGACAGTAGATCTAGCTGGTCTGTCATAATATAATAGAGACAGTAGATCTAGCTGGTCTGTCATAATATAATAGAGACAGTAGATCTAGCTGGTCTGTCATAATATATAGAGACAGTAGATCTAGCTGGTCTGTCATAATATAATAGAGACAGTAGATCTAGCTGGTCTGTCATAATATAATAGAGACAGTAGATCTAGCTGGTCTGTCATAATATAATAGAGACAGTAGATCTAGCTGGTCTGTCATAATATAATAGAGACAGTAGATCTAGCTGGTCTGTCATAATATAATAGAGACAGTAGATCTAGCTGGTCTGTCATAATATAATAGAGACAGTAGATCTAGCTGGTCTGTCATAATATAATAGAGACAGTAGATCTAGCTGGTCTGTCATAATATAATAGAGACAGTAGATCTAGCTGGTCTGTCATAATATAAAGAGACAGTAGATCTAGCTGGTCTGTCATAATATAATAGAGACAGTAGATCTAGCTGGTCTGTCATAATATAATAGAGACAGTAGATCTAGCTGGTCTGTCATTATATAATAGAGACAGTAGATCTAGCTGGTCTGTCATAATTAATAGAGACAGTAGATCTAGCTGGTCTGTCATAATATAATAGAGACAGTAGATCTAGCTGGTCTGTCATAATATAATAGAGACAGTAGATCTAGCTGGTCTGTCATAATATAATAGAGACAGTAGATCTAGCTGGTCTGTCATAATATAATAGAGACAGTAGATCTAGCTGGTCTGTCATAATATAATAGAGACAGTAGATCTAGCTGGTCTGTCATATATAATAGAGACAGTAGATCTAGCTGGTCTGTCATAATATAATAGAGACAGTAGATCTAGCTGGTCTGTCATAATATAATAGAGACAGTAGATCTAGCTGGTCTGTCATAATATAATAGAGACAGTAGATCTAGCTGGTCTGTCATAATATAATAGAGACAGTAGATCTAGCTGGTCTGTCATAATATAATAGAGACAGTAGATCTAGCTGGTCTGTCATAATATATAAATAGAGACAGTAGATCTAGCTGGTCTGTCATATATAATAGAGACAGTAGATCTAGCTGGTCTGTCATAATATAATAGAGACAGTAGATCTAGCTGGTCTGTCATAAATAATAGAGACAGTAGATCTAGCTGGTCTGTCATAATATAATAGAGACAGTAGATCTAGCTGGTCTGTCATAATATAATAGAGACAGTAGATCTAGCTGGTCTGTCATATTATAATAGAGACAGTAGATCTAGCTGGTCTGTCATAATATATAGAGACAGTAGATCTAGCTGGTCTGTCATAATATAATAGAGACAGTAGATCTAGCTGGTCTGTCATAATATAATAGAGACAGTAGATCTAGCTGGTCTGTCATAATATAATAGAGACAGTAGATCTAGCTGGTCTGTCATAATATAATAGAGACAGTAGATCTAGCTGGTCTGTCATAATATAATAGAGACAGTAGATCTAGCTGGTCTGTCATAATATAATAGAGACAGTAGATCTAGCTGGTCTGTCATATATAATAGAGACAGTAGATCTAGCTGGTCTGTCATAATATAATAGAGACAGTAGATCTAGCTGGTCTGTCATAATAATAAAGAGAGTAGATCTAGCTGGTCTGTCATAATATAATAGAGACAGTAGATCTAGCTGGTCTGTCATAATATAATAGAGACAGTAGATCTAGCTGGTCTGTCATAATATAATAGAGACAGTAGATCTAGCTGGTCTGTCATAATATAATAGAGACAGTAGATCTAGCTGGTCTGTCATAATATAATAGAGACAGTAGATCTAGCTGGTCTGTCATAATATAATAGAGACAGTAGATCTAGCTGGTCTGTCATAATATAATAGAGACAGTAGATCTAGCTGGTCTGTCATAATATAATAGAGACAGTAGATCTAGCTGGTCTGTCATAATATAATAGAGACAGTAGATCTAGCTGGTCTGTCATAATATAATAGAGACAGTAGATCTAGCTGTCTGTCATAAATAATAGAGACAGTAGATCTAGCTGGTCTGTCATAATATAATAGAGACAGTAGATCTAGCTGGTATATGTCATAATATAATTGAGACAGTAGATCTAGCTGGTCTGTCATAATAATAGAGACAGTAGATAGATCTAGCTGGTCTGTCATATAGAGAAGTAGAGACATGTGTAGATCAGGGTGGTCTATCTGTGTCATAATAATTAAGGAAGTAGATCTAGCTGGTCTGTCATAATATAATAGAGACAGTAGATCTAGCTGGTCTGTCATATATAAAGTAGAGACAGTAGATCTAGCTGGTCTGTCATAATATAATAGAGACAGTTAGTATCTAGCTGGTCTGTCATAATATAATAGAACAGTAGATCTAGCTGGTCTGTCATAATATAATAGAGACAGTAGATCTAGCTGGTCTGTCATAATATATAGAAGCAGTAGATCTAGCTGGTCTGTCATATATATAATAGAGACAGTAGATCTAGCTGGTCTGTCATAATATAATAGAGACAGTAGATCTAGCTGGTCTGTCATTTAATAATAGAGACAGTAGATCTAGCTGGTCTGTCATAATATAATAGAGACAGTAGATCTAGCTGGTCTGTCATATATAATGAGACAGTAGATCTAGCTGGTCTGTCATAATATAATAGAGACAGAACTGTTTGTCAAGGCAGATATATTCTGAGCACTTGAATCAAAGGACAAGTCCATGCATTAAGCACATTATCCATATCAAGTCACCAAGGATATGTAAAAATAGAAATGGTGTGTCATAGCGCTGTGAGCAGGGTTCGAACCTGCGCGGGGAGACCCCATTGGATTTCGAATCCAACGCCTTAACCTCTCGGCCATCACAGCTTCTCCTTTTACCTAAGATGCCTTAACCAGTCCGCTATCTCGTTCTGTCCATTTTACCTCTAAAATGACCATAATATCGCTATTGAAGAGCCTACTTTAAATGTTTGTCATGGAAGATAAATTCTGAGCACTTGAATCAAAGGACATGGTCCACGCATTATCCAGATCAAGTCCCCAATGGATCAGTAACAAATACTGACGTATTGTCAAAAGCGCTGCGCGCAGGGGTTCAAAGACTGCACTGGGCGAACCCAATGGATGTCGAGGTCACGAGTTAACCACTCTGCAATCACAGCTTGCTGAGTTAGCTCACACAAGGACAAAGGTTCCAAATGCCTAGTTGAAATATTTTTCAGTAAAATAAGCCATTTTGTGAGCACTTCAATCGTTAGACGAGCCCATAAAGTAAGGACAATTTAAATTCAGAGGAGACAGATCCAATTACTAAAGGGTCTACTTTATCATCACCCTGTAAAACTGTAAAGGGAGAACATATTGGATTTGGATTCCAATGCTTAAAACCACTTGGCCATCGCAGCAGTAGGAATCTAAGGAAAGTGATGAGGAGAAAGCAGAAGTGGGCTATACGCTTCGAGCAAGGTAAGAACATGGGTGGGGAGACCCCATTGAAATTCAGGTCCAACGTCTAAAGAACTCGGCCATTGCAGCTGTTGGAATGCAAGTAAAGGGATTGGGATTTGGAAACAGACATCATTGGTGCAAAATGCGTCAACTTGATGGCACGACATTTTGATTTTATTGCGCCAAGTAACCTCGGTCCTTTCCAAAGCTGTGAAGGTTGGAAGTTTACTGTGCAAGTTAAACAACTATGTGCAGAGAAAGTACAGGTGGACTATTCACTGAGAATAAGATTTTAAAAAGAGCAGGGAGACGCAATTGGGTTTCAAGTCTGAGGACTTAACCACTTGGCTCTCAGATTTTCCATCAGAAATCTAACACTAAAAACAGTATCTGTAGTGAAGTGCCTATTTGAACTGTTTGTCAAGGCAGATATATTCTGAGCACTTGAATCAAAGGACAAGTCCATGCATTAAGCACATTATCCATATCAAGTCACCAAGGATATGTAAAAATAGAAATGGTGTGTCATAGCGCTGTGAGCAGGGTTCGAACCTGCGCGGGGAGACCCCATTGGATTTCAAGTCCAACGCCTTAACCACTCGGCCATCGCAGCTTTCTATGTTAACTACCAGTCCTTAACCAGTCATTTATCTCATTCTGTCAGTTTTACTTCTGTAAAGACGAGACTGTGTACTGAAGAGCCTATTTGAACTGTTTTTCAAGGAATACATATTCTGAGCACTTGAATCAAAGGACAAGTCTATGCATTAAGCAATTCATCAATATCAAGTCACCAATGCTATTTTACAAATAAAGACTGGTTTGTCAATGCGATGCGAGCAGTTTTAAAAACTGTATGGGGAGACAACACTGGAGTTCATTTGCAAAGCTTAAACCACTTGGCCATCGCAGCAGTATGAATCTAAGCAAAGTGATGAGGAGAAAGAACAAGTGGGCTATTCGCTTCAAGCAATGTTAAAACATGGGTGGGGAGACCCCATTGAAATTCTGGTCCAACGTCTAAAGAATCGGCCATTGCAGCTGTTGGAATGCAAGTAAAGGGATTAGGATTTGGAAACAGACATCATTGGTGTAAAATGGTAAACATGATGGCCCGACATATTGATCTTTTTACGCCAAATCACTTATTAACCACTCGGCCATCACAACTTTCTCAATTAGCTCACACAAAGACAAAAGTATTCTGAGCACTTGAATCACTGGACAAGTCCATGTCTTAAAGAGATTATCCATATCAAGTCACCAAGGATATGTTCAAAATACTGGTATGTCATAGCACTGCGAGCAGATTTCAACCCTGCGCAAGAAGACAACATTGGATTTCAAGTCCAAAGCCTTAACCACTCTGCCATCTAAACTTACTCTGTTACCTTGCAGTCCTTAACAGCTCGACTATCTCACAACCAGAAGGATCTGTTCTGAAGAGCCTGTTTGAACTCTTTGTCTTAGAAGATATATTCTGAGCACCTGAATCAAAGGACAAGTCCACAGATTAAGGACATTATCCATATCAACTCCCCAATGACATGTCGCAAATAAAGACTGGTTTGTCAAAGCGCTGTGAGCAGGGTTCGAACCTGCGCGGGGAGACCCCATTGGATTTCGAATCCAACGCCTTAACCTCTCGGCCATCACAGCTTCTCCTTTTACCTAAGATGCCTTAACCAGTCCGCTATCTCGTTCTGTCCATTTTACCTCTAAAATGACCATAATATCGCTATTGAAGAGCCTACTTTAAATGTTTGTCATGGAAGATAAATTCTGAGCACTTGAATCAAAGGACATGTCCACGCATTATCCATATCAAGTCCCCAATGATCAGTAACAAATAAAGACTGGATTGTCAAAGCGCTGCGCGCAGGGTTCAAAACTGCACTGGGCGAACCCAATGGATTTCGAGGTCAACGATTTAACCACTCTGCAATCACAGCTTGCTGAGTTAGCTCACACAAGGACAAAAGTTTCCAAATGCCTAGTTGAAATATTTTTCAAGTAAAATAAGCCATTTTGTGAGCACTTCAATCGTTAGACGAGCCCATAAAGTAAGGACAATTTAAATTCAGAGGAGACAGATCCAATTACTAAAGGTCTACTTTATCATCACCCTGTAAAAACTGTAAAGGGAGAACATATTGGATTTGGATTCCAATGCTTAAACCACTTGGCCATCGCAGCAGTAGGAATCTAAGGAAAGTGATGAGGAGAAAGCAGAAGTGGGCTATACGCTTCGAGCAAGGTAAGAACATGGGTGGGGAGACCCCATTGAAATTCAGGTCCAACGTCTAAAGAACTCGGCCATTGCAGCTGTTGGAATGCAAGTAAAGGGATTGGGATTTGGAAACAGACATCATTGGTGCAAAATGGTCAACTTGATGGCACGACATTTGATTTTATTGCGCCAAGTAACCTCGGTCCTTTCCAAAGCTGTGAAGGTTGGAAGTTTACTGTGCAAGTTAAACAACTATGTGCAGAGAAAGTACAGGTGGACTATTCACTGAGAATAAGATTTTAAAAAGAGCAGGGAGACGCAATTGGGTTTCAAGTCTGAGGACTTAACCACTTGGCTCTCAGATTTTCCATCGCAAATCTAACACTAACAACAGTATCTGTAGTGAAGTGCCTATTTGAACTGTTTGTCAAGGCAGATATATTCTGAGCACTTGAATCAAAGGACAAGTCCATGCATTAAGCACATTATCCATATCAAGTCACCAAGGATATGTAAAAATAGAAATGGTGTGTCATAGCGCTGTGAGCAGGGTTCGAACCTGCGCGGGGAGACCCCATTGGATTTCAAGTCCAACGCCTTAACCACTCGGCCATCGCAGCTTTCTATGTTAACTACCAGTCCTTAACCAGTCATTTATCTCATTCTGTCAGTTTTACTTCTGTAAAGACGAGACTGTGTACTGAAGAGCCTATTTGAACTGTTTTTCAAGGAATACATATTCTGAGCACTTGAATCAAAGGACAAGTCTATGCATTAAGCAATTCATCAATATCAAGTCACCAATGCTATTTTACAAATAAAGACTGGTTTGTCAATGCGATGCGAGCAGTTTTAAAAACTGTATGGGGAGACAACACTGGAGTTCATTTGCAAAGCTTAAACCACTTGGCCATCGCAGCAGTATGAATCTAAGCAAAGTGATGAGGAGAAAGAACAAGTGGGCTATTCGCTTCAAGCAATGTTAAAACATGGGTGGGGAGACCCCATTGAAATTCTGGTCCAACGTCTAAAGAATCGGCCATTGCAGCTGTTGGAATGCAAGTAAAGGGATTAGGATTTGGAAACAGACATCATTGGTGTAAAATGGTAAACATGATGGCCCGACATATTGATCTTTTTACGCCAAATCACTTATTAACCACTCGGCCATCACAACTTTCTCAATTAGCTCACACAAAGACAAAAGTATTCTGAGCACTTGAATCACTGGACAAGTCCATGTCTTAAAGAGATTATCCATATCAAGTCACCAAGGATATGTTCAAAATACTGGTATGTCATAGCACTGCGAGCAGATTTCAACCCTGCGCAAGAAGACAACATTGGATTTCAAGTCCAAAGCCTTAACCACTCTGCCATCTAAACTTACTCTGTTACCTTGCAGTCCTTAACAGCTCGACTATCTCACAACCAGAAGGATCTGTTCTGAAGAGCCTGTTTGAACTCTTTGTCTTAGAAGATATATTCTGAGCACCTGAATCAAAGGACAAGTCCACAGATTAAGGACATTATCCATATCAACTCCCCAATGACATGTCGCAAATAAAGACTGGTTTGTCAAAGCGCTGTGAGCAGGGTTCGAACCTGCGCGGGGAGACCCCATTGGATTTCGAATCCAACGCCTTAACCTCTCGGCCATCACAGCTTCTCCTTTTACCTAAGATGCCTTAACCAGTCCGCTATCTCGTTCTGTCCATTTTACCTCTAAAATGACCATAATATCGCTATTGAAGAGCCTACTTTAAATGTTTGTCATGGAAGATAAATTCTGAGCACTTGAATCAAAGGACATGTCCACGCATTATCCATATCAAGTCCCCAATGATCAGTAACAAATAAAGACTGGATTGTCAAAGCGCTGCGCGCAGGGTTCAAAACTGCACTGGGCGAACCCAATGGATTTCGAGGTCAACGATTTAACCACTCTGCAATCACAGCTTGCTGAGTTAGCTCACACAAGGACAAAAGTTTCCAAATGCCTAGTTGAAATATTTTTCAAGTAAAATAAGCCATTTTGTGAGCACTTCAATCGTTAGACGAGCCCATAAAGTAAGGACAATTTAAATTCAGAGGAGACAGATCCAATTACTAAAGGTCTACTTTATCATCACCCTGTAAAAACTGTAAAGGGAGAACATATTGGATTTGGATTCCAATGCTTAAACCACTTGGCCATCGCAGCAGTAGGAATCTAAGGAAAGTGATGAGGAGAAAGCAGAAGTGGGCTATACGCTTCGAGCAAGGTAAGAACATGGGTGGGGAGACCCCATTGAAATTCAGGTCCAACGTCTAAAGAACTCGGCCATTGCAGCTGTTGGAATGCAAGTAAAGGGATTGGGATTTGGAAACAGACATCATTGGTGCAAAATGGTCAACTTGATGGCACGACATATTGATTTTATTGCGCCAAGTAACCTCGGTCCTTTCCAAAGCTGTGAAGGTTGGAAGTTTACTGTGCAAGTCAAACAACTATGTGCAGAGAAAGTACAGGTGGACTATTCACTGAGAATAAGATTTTAAAAAGAGCAGGGAGACGCAATTGGGTTTCAAGTCTGAGGACTTAACCACTTGGCTCTCAGATTTTCCATCGCAAATCTAACACTAACAACAGTATCTGTAGTGAAGTGCCTATTTGAACTGTTTGTCAAGGCAGATATATTCTGAGCACTTGAATCAAAGGACAAGTCCATGCATTAAGCACATTATCCATATCAAGTCACCAAGGATATGTAAAAATAGAAATGGTGTGTCATAGCGCTGTGAGCAGGGTTCGAACCTGCGCGGGGAGAACCCATTGGATTTCAAGTCCAACGCCTTAACCACTCGGCCATCGCAGCTTTCTATGTTAACTACCAGTCCTTAACCAGTCATTTATCTCATTCTGTCAGTTTTACTTCTGTAAAGACGAGACTGTCTACTGAAGAGCCTATTTGAACTGTTTTTCAAGGAATACATATTCTGAGCACTTGAATCAAAGGACAAGTCTATGCATTAAGCAATTCATCAATATCAAGTCACCAATGCTATTTTACAAATAAAGACTGGTTTGTCAATGCGATGCGAGCAGTTTTAAAAACTGTATGGGGAGACAACACTGGAGTTCATTTGCAAAGCTTAAACCACTTGGCCATCGCAGCAGTATGAATCTAAGCAAAGTGATGAGGAGAAAGAACAAGTGGGCTATTCGCTTCAAGCAATGTTAAAACATGGGTGGGGAGACCCCATTGAAATTCTGGTCCAACGTCTAAAGAATCGGCCATTGCAGCTGTTGGAATGCAAGTAAAGGGATTAGGATTTGGAAACAGACATCATTGGTGTAAAATGGTAAACATGATGGCCCGACATATTGATCTTTTTACGCCAAATCACTTATTAACCACTCGGCCATCACAACTTTCTCAATTAGCTCACACAAAGACAAAAGTATTCTGAGCACTTGAATCACTGGACAAGTCCATGTCTTAAAGAGATTATCCATATCAAGTCACCAAGGATATGTTCAAAATACTGGTATGTCATAGCACTGCGAGCAGATTTCAACCCTGCGCAAGAAGACAACATTGGATTTCAAGTCCAAAGCCTTAACCACTCTGCCATCTAAACTTACTCTGTTACCTTGCAGTCCTTAACAGCTCGACTATCTCACAACCAGAAGGATCTGTTCTGAAGAGCCTGTTTGAACTCTTTGTCTTAGAAGATATATTCTGAGCACCTGAATCAAAGGACAAGTCCACAGATTAAGGACATTATCCATATCAACTCCCCAATGACATGTCGCAAATAAAGACTGGTTTGTCAAAGCGCTGTGAGCAGGGTTCGAACCTGCGCGGGGAGACCCCATTGGATTTCGAATCCAACGCCTTAACCTCTCGGCCATCACAGCTTCTCCTTTTACCTAAGATGCCTTAACCAGTCCGCTATCTCGTTCTGTCCATTTTACCTCTAAAATGACCATAATATCGCTATTGAAGAGCCTACTTTAAATGTTTGTCATGGAAGATAAATTCTGAGCACTTGAATCAAAGGACATGTCCACGCATTATCCATATCAAGTCCCCAATGATCAGTAACAAATAAAGACTGGATTGTCAAAGCGCTGCGCGCAGGGTTCAAAACTGCACTGGGCGAACCCAATGGATTTCGAGGTCAACGATTTAACCACTCTGCAATCACAGCTTGCTGAGTTAGCTCACACAAGGACAAAAGTTTCCAAATGCCTAGTTGAAATATTTTTCAAGTAAAATAAGCCATTTTGTGAGCACTTCAATCGTTAGACGAGCCCATAAAGTAAGGACAATTTAAATTCAGAGGAGACAGATCCAATTACTAAAGGTCTACTTTATCATCACCCTGTAAAAACTGTAAAGGGAGAACATATTGGATTTGGATTCCAATGCTTAAACCACTTGGCCATCGCAGCAGTAGGAATCTAAGGAAAGTGATGAGGAGAAAGCAGAAGTGGGCTATACGCTTCGAGCAAGGTAAGAACATGGGTGGGGAGACCCCATTGAAATTCAGGTCCAACGTCTAAAGAACTCGGCCATTGCAGCTGTTGGAATGCAAGTAAAGGGATTGGGATTTGGAAACAGACATCATTGGTGCAAAATGGTCAACTTGATGGCACGACATATTGATTTTATTGCGCCAAGTAACCTCGGTCCTTTCCAAAGCTGTGAAGGTTGGAAGTTTACTGTGCAAGTCAAACAACTATGTGCAGAGAAAGTACAGGTGGACTATTCACTGAGAATAAGATTTTAAAAAGAGCAGGGAGACGCAATTGGGTTTCAAGTCTGAGGACTTAACCACTTGGCTCTCAGATTTTCCATCGCAAATCTAACACTAAACAACAGTATCTGTAGTGAAGTGCCTATTTGAACTGTTTGTCAAGGCAGATATATTCTGAGCACTTGAATCAAAGGACAAGTCCATGCATTAAGCACATTATCCATATCAAGTCACCAAGGATATGTAAAAATAGAAATGGTGTGTCATAGCGCTGTGAGCAGGGTTCGAACCTGCGCGGGGAGACCCCATTGGATTTCAAGTCCAACGCCTTAACCACTCGGCCATCGCAGCTTGCTATGTTAACTACCAGTCCTTAACCAGTCATTTATCTCATTCTGTCAGTTTTACTTCTGTAAAGACGAGACTGTCTACTGAAGAGCCTATTTGAACTGTTTTTCAAGGAATACATATTCTGAGCACTTGAATCAAAGGACAAGTCTATGCATTAAGCAATTCATCAATATCAAGTCACCAATGCTATTTTACAAATAAAGACTGGTTTGTCAATGCGATGCGAGCAGTTTTAAAAACTGTATGGGGAGACAACACTGGAGTTCATTTGCAAAGCTTAAACCACTTGGCCATCGCAGCAGTATGAATCTAAGCAAAGTGATGAGGAGAAAGAACAAGTGGGCTATTCGCTTCAAGCAATGTTAAAACATGGGTGGGGAGACCCCATTGAAATTCTGGTCCAACGTCTAAAGAATCGGCCATTGCAGCTGTTGGAATGCAAGTAAAGGGATTAGGATTTGGAAACAGACATCATTGGTGTAAAATGGTAAACATGATGGCCCGACATATTGATCTTTTTACGCCAAATCACTTATTAACCACTCGGCCATCACAACTTTCTCAATTAGCTCACACAAAGACAAAAGTATTCTGAGCACTTGAATCACTGGACAAGTCCATGTCTTAAAGAGATTATCCATATCAAGTCACCAAGGATATGTTCAAAATACTGGTATGTCATAGCACTGCGAGCAGATTTCAACCCTGCGCAAGAAGACAACATTGGATTTCAAGTCCAAAGCCTTAACCACTCTGCCATCTAAACTTACTCTGTTACCTTGCAGTCCTTAACAGCTCGACTATCTCACAACCAGAAGGATCTGTTCTGAAGAGCCTGTTTGAACTCTTTGTCTTAGAAGATATATTCTGAGCACCTGAATCAAAGGACAAGTCCACAGATTAAGGACATTATCCATATCAACTCCCCAATGACATGTCGCAAATAAAGACTGGTTTGTCAAAGCGCTGTGAGCAGGGTTCGAACCTGCGCGGGGAGACCCCATTGGATTTCGAATCCAACGCCTTAACCTCTCGGCCATCACAGCTTCTCCTTTTACCTAAGATGCCTTAACCAGTCCGCTATCTCGTTCTGTCCATTTTACCTCTAAAATGACCATAATATCGCTATTGAAGAGCCTACTTTAAATGTTTGTCATGGAAGATAAATTCTGAGCACTTGAATCAAAGGACATGTCCACGCATTATCCATATCAAGTCCCCAATGATCAGTAACAAATAAAGACTGGATTGTCAAAGCGCTGCGCGCAGGGTTCAAAACTGCACTGGGCGAACCCAATGGATTTCGAGGTCAACGATTTAACCACTCTGCAATCACAGCTTGCTGAGTTAGCTCACACAAGGACAAAAGTTTCCAAATGCCTAGTTGAAATATTTTTCAAGTAAAATAAGCCATTTTGTGAGCACTTCAATCGTTAGACGAGCCCATAAAGTAAGGACAATTTAAATTCAGAGGAGACAGATCCAATTACTAAAGGTCTACTTTATCATCACCCTGTAAAAACTGTAAAGGGAGAACATATTGGATTTGGATTCCAATGCTTAAACCACTTGGCCATCGCAGCAGTAGGAATCTAAGGAAAGTGATGAGGAGAAAGCAGAAGTGGGCTATACGCTTCGAGCAAGGTAAGAACATGGGTGGGGAGACCCCATTGAAATTCAGGTCCAACGTCTAAAGAACTCGGCCATTGCAGCTGTTGGAATGCAAGTAAAGGGATTGGGATTTGGAAACAGACATCATTGGTGCAAAATGGTCAACTTGATGGCACGACATATTGATTTTATTGCGCCAAGTAACCTCGGTCCTTTCCAAAGCTGTGAAGGTTGGAAGTTTACTGTGCAAGTCAAACAACTATGTGCAGAGAAAGTACAGGTGGACTATTCACTGAGAATAAGATTTTAAAAAGAGCAGGGAGACGCAATTGGGTTTCAAGTCTGAGGACTTAACCACTTGGCTCTCAGATTTTCCATCGCAAATCTAACACAAACAACAGTATCTGTAGTGAAGTGCCTATTTGAACTGTTTGTCAAGGCAGATATATTCTGAGCACTTGAATCAAAGGACAAGTCCATGCATTAAGCACATTATCCATATCAAGTCACCAAGGATATGTAAAAATAGAAATGGTGTGTCATAGCGCTGTGAGCAGGGTTCGAACCTGCGCGGGGAGACCCCATTGGATTTCAAGTCCAACGCCTTAACCACTCGGCCATCGCAGCTTGCTATGTTAACTACCAGTCCTTAACCAGTCATTTATCTCATTCTGTCAGTTTTACTTCTGTAAAGACGAGACTGTCTACTGAAGAGCCTATTTGAACTGTTTTTCAAGGAATACATATTCTGAGCACTTGAATCAAAGGACAAGTCTATGCATTAAGCAATTCATCAATATCAAGTCACCAATGCTATTTTACAAATAAAGACTGGTTTGTCAATGCGATGCGAGCAGTTTTAAAAACTGTATGGGGAGACAACACTGGAGTTCATTTGCAAAGCTTAAACCACTTGGCCATCGCAGCAGTATGAATCTAAGCAAAGTGATGAGGAGAAAGAACAAGTGGGCTATTCGCTTCAAGCAATGTTAAAACATGGGTGGGGAGACCCCATTGAAATTCTGGTCCAACGTCTAAAGAATCGGCCATTGCAGCTGTTGGAATGCAAGTAAAGGGATTAGGATTTGGAAACAGACATCATTGGTGTAAAATGGTAAACATGATGGCCCGACATATTGATCTTTTTACGCCAAATCACTTATTAACCACTCGGCCATCACAACTTTCTCAATTAGCTCACACAAAGACAAAAGTATTCTGAGCACTTGAATCACTGGACAAGTCCATGTCTTAAAGAGATTATCCATATCAAGTCACCAAGGATATGTTCAAAATACTGGTATGTCATAGCACTGCGAGCAGATTTCAACCCTGCGCAAGAAGACAACATTGGATTTCAAGTCCAAAGCCTTAACCACTCTGCCATCTAAACTTACTCTGTTACCTTGCAGTCCTTAACAGCTCGACTATCTCACAACCAGAAGGATCTGTTCTGAAGAGCCTGTTTGAACTCTTTGTCTTAGAAGATATATTCTGAGCACCTGAATCAAAGGACAAGTCCACAGATTAAGGACATTATCCATATCAACTCCCCAATGACATGTCGCAAATAAAGACTGGTTTGTCAAAGCGCTGTGAGCAGGGTTCGAACCTGCGCGGGGAGACCCCATTGGATTTCGAATCCAACGCCTTAACCTCTCGGCCATCACAGCTTCTCCTTTTACCTAAGATGCCTTAACCAGTCCGCTATCTCGTTCTGTCCATTTTACCTCTAAAATGACCATAATATCGCTATTGAAGAGCCTACTTTAAATGTTTGTCATGGAAGATAAATTCTGAGCACTTGAATCAAAGGACATGTCCACGCATTATCCATATCAAGTCCCCAATGATCAGTAACAAATAAAGACTGGATTGTCAAAGCGCTGCGCGCAGGGTTCAAAACTGCACTGGGCGAACCCAATGGATTTCGAGGTCAACGATTTAACCACTCTGCAATCACAGCTTGCTGAGTTAGCTCACACAAGGACAAAAGTTTCCAAATGCCTAGTTGAAATATTTTTCAAGTAAAATAAGCCATTTTGTGAGCACTTCAATCGTTAGACGAGCCCATAAAGTAAGGACAATTTAAATTCAGAGGAGACAGATCCAATTACTAAAGGTCTACTTTATCATCACCCTGTAAAAACTGTAAAGGGAGAACATATTGGATTTGGATTCCAATGCTTAAACCACTTGGCCATCGCAGCAGTAGGAATCTAAGGAAAGTGATGAGGAGAAAGCAGAAGTGGGCTATACGCTTCGAGCAAGGTAAGAACATGGGTGGGGAGACCCCATTGAAATTCAGGTCCAACGTCTAAAGAACTCGGCCATTGCAGCTGTTGGAATGCAAGTAAAGGGATTGGGATTTGGAAACAGACATCATTGGTGCAAAATGGTCAACTTGATGGCACGACATATTGATTTTATTGCGCCAAGTAACCTCGGTCCTTTCCAAAGCTGTGAAGGTTGGAAGTTTACTGTGCAAGTCAAACAACTATGTGCAGAGAAAGTACAGGTGGACTATTCACTGAGAATAAGATTTTAAAAAGAGCAGGGAGACGCAATTGGGTTTCAAGTCTGAGGACTTAACCACTTGGCTCTCAGATTTTCCATCGCAAATCTAACACAAACAACAGTATCTGTAGTGAAGAGCCTATTTGAACTGTTTGTCAAGGCAGATATATTCTGAGCACTTGAATCAAAGGACAAGTCCATGCATTAAGCACATTATCCATATCAAGTCACCAAGGATATGTAAAAATAGAAATGGTGTGTCATAGCGCTGTGAGCAGGGTTCGAACCTGCGCGGGGAGACCCCATTGGATTTCAAGTCCAACGCCTTAACCACTCGGCCATCGCAGCTTGCTATGTTAACTACCAGTCCTTAACCAGTCATTTATCTCATTCTGTCAGTTTTACTTCTGTAAAGACGAGACTGTCTACTGAAGAGCCTATTTGAACTGTTTTTCAAGGAATACATATTCTGAGCACTTGAATCAAAGGACAAGTCTATGCATTAAGCAATTCATCAATATCAAGTCACCAATGCTATTTTACAAATAAAGACTGGTTTGTCAATGCGATGCGAGCAGTTTTAAAAACTGTATGGGGAGACAACACTGGAGTTCATTTGCAAAGCTTAAACCACTTGGCCATCGCAGCAGTATGAATCTAAGCAAAGTGATGAGGAGAAAGAACAAGTGGGCTATTCGCTTCAAGCAATGTTAAAACATGGGTGGGGAGACCCCATTGAAATTCTGGTCCAACGTCTAAAGAATCGGCCATTGCAGCTGTTGGAATGCAAGTAAAGGGATTAGGATTTGGAAACAGACATCATTGGTGTAAAATGGTAAACATGATGGCCCGACATATTGATCTTTTTACGCCAAATCACTTATTAACCACTCGGCCATCACAACTTTCTCAATTAGCTCACACAAAGACAAAAGTATTCTGAGCACTTGAATCACTGGACAAGTCCATGTCTTAAAGAGATTATCCATATCAAGTCACCAAGGATATGTTCAAAATACTGGTATGTCATAGCACTGCGAGCAGATTTCAACCCTGCGCAAGAAGACAACATTGGATTTCAAGTCCAAAGCCTTAACCACTCTGCCATCTAAACTTACTCTGTTACCTTGCAGTCCTTAACAGCTCGACTATCTCACAACCAGAAGGATCTGTTCTGAAGAGCCTGTTTGAACTCTTTGTCTTAGAAGATATATTCTGAGCACCTGAATCAAAGGACAAGTCCACAGATTAAGGACATTATCCATATCAACTCCCCAATGACATGTCGCAAATAAAGACTGGTTTGTCAAAGCGCTGTGAGCAGGGTTCGAACCTGCGCGGGGAGACCCCATTGGATTTCGAATCCAACGCCTTAACCTCTCGGCCATCACAGCTTCTCCTTTTACCTAAGATGCCTTAACCAGTCCGCTATCTCGTTCTGTCCATTTTACCTCTAAAATGACCATAATATCGCTATTGAAGAGCCTACTTTAAATGTTTGTCATGGAAGATAAATTCTGAGCACTTGAATCAAAGGACATGTCCACGCATTATCCATATCAAGTCCCCAATGATCAGTAACAAATAAAGACTGGATTGTCAAAGCGCTGCGCGCAGGGTTCAAAACTGCACTGGGCGAACCCAATGGATTTCGAGGTCAACGATTTAACCACTCTGCAATCACAGCTTGCTGAGTTAGCTCACACAAGGACAAAAGTTTCCAAATGCCTAGTTGAAATATTTTTCAAGTAAAATAAGCCATTTTGTGAGCACTTCAATCGTTAGACGAGCCCATAAAGTAAGGACAATTTAAATTCAGAGGAGACAGATCCAATTACTAAAGGTCTACTTTATCATCACCCTGTAAAAACTGTAAAGGGAGAACATATTGGATTTGGATTCCAATGCTTAAACCACTTGGCCATCGCAGCAGTAGGAATCTAAGGAAAGTGATGAGGAGAAAGCAGAAGTGGGCTATACGCTTCGAGCAAGGTAAGAACATGGGTGGGGAGACCCCATTGAAATTCAGGTCCAACGTCTAAAGAACTCGGCCATTGCAGCTGTTGGAATGCAAGTAAAGGGATTGGGATTTGGAAACAGACATCATTGGTGCAAAATGGTCAACTTGATGGCACGACATATTGATTTTATTGCGCCAAGTAACCTCGGTCCTTTCCAAAGCTGTGAAGGTTGGAAGTTTACTGTGCAAGTCAAACAACTATGTGCAGAGAAAGTACAGGTGGACTATTCACTGAGAATAAGATTTTAAAAAGAGCAGGGAGACGCAATTGGGTTTCAAGTCTGAGGACTTAACCACTTGGCTCTCAGATTTTCCATCGCAAATCTAACACAAACAACAGTATCTGTAGTGAAGTGCCTATTTGAACTGTTTGTCAAGGCAGATATATTCTGAGCACTTGAATCAAAGGACAAGTCCATGCATTAAGCACATTATCCATATCAAGTCACCAAGGATATGTAAAAATAGAAATGGTGTGTCATAGCGCTGTGAGCAGGGTTCGAACCTGCGCGGGGAGACCCCATTGGATTTCAAGTCCAACGCCTTAACCACTCGGCCATCGCAGCTTGCTATGTTAACTACCAGGCCTTAACCAGTCATTTATCTCATTCTGTCAGTTTTACTTCTGTAAAGACGAGACTGTCTACTGAAGAGCCTATTTGAACTGTTTTTCAAGGAATACATATTCTGAGCACTTGAATCAAAGGACAAGTCTATGCATTAAGCAATTCATCAATATCAAGTCACCAATGCTATTTTACAAATAAAGACTGGTTTGTCAATGCGATGCGAGCAGTTTTAAAAACTGTATGGGGAGACAACACTGGAGTTCATTTGCAAAGCTTAAACCACTTGGCCATCGCAGCAGTATGAATCTAAGCAAAGTGATGAGGAGAAAGAACAAGTGGGCTATTCGCTTCAAGCAATGTTAAAACATGGGTGGGGAGACCCCATTGAAATTCTGGTCCAACGTCTAAAGAATCGGCCATTGCAGCTGTTGGAATGCAAGTAAAGGGATTAGGATTTGGAAACAGACATCATTGGTGTAAAATGGTAAACATGATGGCCCGACATATTGATCTTTTTACGCCAAATCACTTATTAACCACTCGGCCATCACAACTTTCTCAATTAGCTCACACAAAGACAAAAGTATTCTGAGCACTTGAATCACTGGACAAGTCCATGTCTTAAAGAGATTATCCATATCAAGTCACCAAGGATATGTTCAAAATACTGGTATGTCATAGCACTGCGAGCAGATTTCAACCCTGCGCAAGAAGACAACATTGGATTTCAAGTCCAAAGCCTTAACCACTCTGCCATCTAAACTTACTCTGTTACCTTGCAGTCCTTAACAGCTCGACTATCTCACAACCAGAAGGATCTGTTCTGAAGAGCCTGTTTGAACTCTTTGTCTTAGAAGATATATTCTGAGCACCTGAATCAAAGGACAAGTCCACAGATTAAGGACATTATCCATATCAACTCCCCAATGACATGTCGCAAATAAAGACTGGTTTGTCAAAGCGCTGTGAGCAGGGTTCGAACCTGCGCGGGGAGACCCCATTGGATTTCGAATCCAACGCCTTAACCTCTCGGCCATCACAGCTTCTCCTTTTACCTAAGATGCCTTAACCAGTCCGCTATCTCGTTCTGTCCATTTTACCTCTAAAATGACCATAATATCGCTATTGAAGAGCCTACTTTAAATGTTTGTCATGGAAGATAAATTCTGAGCACTTGAATCAAAGGACATGTCCACGCATTATCCATATCAAGTCCCCAATGATCAGTAACAAATAAAGACTGGATTGTCAAAGCGCTGCGCGCAGGGTTCAAAACTGCACTGGGCGAACCCAATGGATTTCGAGGTCAACGATTTAACCACTCTGCAATCACAGCTTGCTGAGTTAGCTCACACAAGGACAAAAGTTTCCAAATGCCTAGTTGAAATATTTTTCAAGTAAAATAAGCCATTTTGTGAGCACTTCAATCGTTAGACGAGCCCATAAAGTAAGGACAATTTAAATTCAGAGGAGACAGATCCAATTACTAAAGGTCTACTTTATCATCACCCTGTAAAAACTGTAAAGGGAGAACATATTGGATTTGGATTCCAATGCTTAAACCACTTGGCCATCGCAGCAGTAGGAATCTAAGGAAAGTGATGAGGAGAAAGCAGAAGTGGGCTATACGCTTCGAGCAAGGTAAGAACATGGGTGGGGAGACCCCATTGAAATTCAGGTCCAACGTCTAAAGAACTCGGCCATTGCAGCTGTTGGAATGCAAGTAAAGGGATTGGGATTTGGAAACAGACATCATTGGTGCAAAATGGTCAACTTGATGGCACGACATATTGATTTTATTGCGCCAAGTAACCTCGGTCCTTTCCAAAGCTGTGAAGGTTGGAAGTTTACTGTGCAAGTCAAACAACTATGTGCAGAGAAGGTACAGGTGGACTATTCACTGAGAATAATATTTTAAAAAGAGCAGGGAGACGCAATTGGGTTTCAAGTCTGAGGACTTAACCACTTGGCTCTCAGATTTTCCATCGCAAATCTAACACAAACAACAGTATCTGTAGTGAAGAGCCTATTTGAACTGTTTGTCAAGGCAGATATATTCTGAGCACTTGAATCAAAGGACAAGTCCATGCATTAAGCACATTATCCATATCAAGTCACCAAGGATATGTAAAAATAGAAATGGTGTGTCATAGCGCTGTGAGCAGGGTTCGAACCTGCGCGGGGAGACCCCATTGGATTTCAAGTCCAACGCCTTAACCACTCGGCCATCGCAGCTTGCTATGTTAACTACCAGGCCTTAACCAGTCATTTATCTCATTCTGTCAGTTTTACTTCTGTAAAGACGAGACTGTCTACTGAAGAGCCTATTTGAACTGTTTTTCAAGGAATACATATTCTGAGCACTTGAATCAAAGGACAAGTCTATGCATTAAGCAATTCATCAATATCAAGTCACCAATGCTATTTTACAAATAAAGACTGGTTTGTCAATGCGATGCGAGCAGTTTTAAAAACTGTATGGGGAGACAACACTGGAGTTCATTTGCAAAGCTTAAACCACTTGGCCATCGCAGCAGTATGAATCTAAGCAAAGTGATGAGGAGAAAGAACAAGTGGGCTATTCGCTTCAAGCAATGTTAAAACATGGGTGGGGAGACCCCATTGAAATTCTGGTCCAACGTCTAAAGAATCGGCCATTGCAGCTGTTGGAATGCAAGTAAAGGGATTAGGATTTGGAAACAGACATCATTGGTGTAAAATGGTAAACATGATGGCCCGACATATTGATCTTTTTACGCCAAATCACTTATTAACCACTCGGCCATCACAACTTTCTCAATTAGCTCACACAAAGACAAAAGTATTCTGAGCACTTGAATCACTGGACAAGTCCATGTCTTAAAGAGATTATCCATATCAAGTCACCAAGGATATGTTCAAAATACTGGTATGTCATAGCACTGCGAGCAGATTTCAACCCTGCGCAAGAAGACAACATTGGATTTCAAGTCCAAAGCCTTAACCACTCTGCCATCTAAACTTACTCTGTTACCTTGCAGTCCTTAACAGCTCGACTATCTCACAACCAGAAGGATCTGTTCTGAAGAGCCTGTTTGAACTCTTTGTCTTAGAAGATATATTCTGAGCACCTGAATCAAAGGACAAGTCCACAGATTAAGGACATTATCCATATCAACTCCCCAATGACATGTCGCAAATAAAGACTGGTTTGTCAAAGCGCTGTGAGCAGGGTTCGAACCTGCGCGGGGAGACCCCATTGGATTTCGAATCCAACGCCTTAACCTCTCGGCCATCACAGCTTCTCCTTTTACCTAAGATGCCTTAACCAGTCCGCTATCTCGTTCTGTCCATTTGACCTCTAAAATGACCATAATATCGCTATTGAAGAGCCTACTTTAAATGTTTGTCATGGAAGATAAATTCTGAGCACTTGAATCAAAGGACATGTCCACGCATTATCCATATCAAGTCCCCAATGATCAGTAACAAATAAAGACTGGATTGTCAAAGCGCTGCGTGCAGGGTTCAAAACTGCACTGGGCGAACCCAATGGATTTCGAGGTCAACGATTTAACCACTCTGCAATCACAGCTTGCTGAGTTAGCTCACACAAGGACAAAAGTTTCCAAATGCCTAGTTGAAATATTTTTCAAGTAAAATAAGCCATTTTGTGAGCACTTCAATCGTTAGACGAGCCCATAAAGTAAGGACAATTTAAATTCAGAGGAGACAGATCCAATTACTAAAGGTCTACTTTATCATCACCGGGAGAACATATTAGGGGAGAACATATTGGATTTTGATTCCAATGCTTAAACCACTTGGCCATCGCAGCAGTAGGAATCTAAGGAAAGTGATGAGGAGAAAGCAGAAGTGGGCTATACGCTTCGAGCAAGGTAAGAACATGGGTGGGGAGACCCCATTGAAATTCAGGTCCAACGTCTAAAGAACTCGGCCATTGCAGCTGTTGGAATGCAAGTAAAGGGATTGGGATTTGGAAACAGACATCATTGGTGCAAAATGGTCAACTTGATGGCACGACATATTGACTTTATTGCGCCAAGTAACCTCGGTCCTTTCCAAAGCTGTGAAGGTTGGAAGTTTACTGTGCAAGTCAAACAACTATGTGCAGAGAAAGTACAGGTGGACTATTCACTGAGAATAAGATTTTAAAAAGAGCAGGGAGACGCAATTGGGTTTCAAGTCTGAGGACTTAACCACTTGGCTCTCAGATTTTCCATCGCAAATCTAACACAAACAACAGTATCTGTAGCTGAAGTGCCTATTTGAACTGTTTGTCAAGGCAGATATATTCTGAGCACTTGAATCAAAGGACAAGTCCATGCATTAAGCACATTATCCATATCAAGTCACCAAGGATATGTAAAAATAGAAATGGTGTGTCATAGCGCTGTGAGCAGGGTTCGAACCTGCGCGGGGAGACCCCATTGGATTTCAAGTCCAACGCCTTAACCACTCGGCCATCGCAGCTTGCTATGTTAACTACCAGGCCTTAACCAGTCATTTATCTCATTCTGTCAGTTTTACTTCTGTAAAGACGAGACTGTCTACTGAAGAGCCTATTTGAACTGTTTTTCAAGGAATACATATTCTGAGCACTTGAATCAAAGGACAAGTCTATGCATTAAGCACTTCATCAATATCAAGTCACCAATGCTATTTTACAAATAAAGACTGGTTTGTCAATGCGATGCGAGCAGTTTTAAAAACTGTATGGGGAGACAACACTGGAGTTCATTTGCAAAGCTTAAACCACTTGGCCATCGCAGCAGTATGAATCTAAGCAAAGTGATGAGGAGAAAGAACAAGTGGGCTATTCGCTTCAAGCAATGTTAAAACATGGGTGGGGAGACCCCATTGAAATTCAGGTCCAACGTCTAAAGAATCGGCCATTGCAGCTGTTGGAATGCAAGTAAAGGGATTAGGATTTGGAAACAGACATCATTGGTGTAAAATGGTAAACATGATGGCCCGACATATTGATCTTATTACGCCAAATCACTAATTAACCACTCGGCCATCACAACTTTCTCAATTAGCTCACACAAAGACAAAAGTATTCTGAGCACTTGAATCACTGGACAAGTCCATGTCTTAAAGAGATTATCCATATCAAGTCACCAAGGATATGTTCAAAATACTGGTTTGTCATAGCACTGCGAGCAGATTTCAACCCTGCGCAAGAAGACAACATTGGATTTCAAGTCCAAAGCCTTAACCAGTCTGCCATCTAAACTTACTCTGTTACCTAGCAGTCCTTAACAGCTCGACTATCTCACAACCAGAAGGATCTGTTCTGAAGAGCCTGTTTGAACTCTTTGTCTTAGAAGATATATTCTGAGCACCTGAATCAAAGGACAAGTCCACAGATTAAGGATATTATCCATATCAACTCCCCAATGAAATGTCTCAAATAAAGACTGGTTTGTCAAAGCGCTGTGAGCAGGGTTCGAACCTGCGCGGGGAGACCCCATTGGATTTCGAATCCAACGCCTTAACCTCTCGGCCATCACAGCTTCTCCTTTTACCTAAGATGCCTTAACCAGTCCGCTATCTCGTTCTGTCCATTTGACCTCTAAAATGACCATAATATCGCTATTGAAGAGCCTACTTTAAATGTTTGTCATGGAAGATAAATTCTGAGCACTTGAATCAAAGGACATGTCCACGCATTATCCATATCAAGTCCCCAATGATCAGTAACAAATAAAGACTGGATTGTCAAAGCGCTGCGCGCAGGGTTCAAAACTGCACTGGGCGAACCCAATGGATTTCGAGGTCAACGATTTAACCACTCTGCAATCACAGCTTGCTGAGTTAGCTCACACAAGGACAAAAGTTTCCAAATGCCTAGTTGAAATATTTTTCAAGTAAAATAAGCCATTTTGTGAGCACTTCAATTGTTAGACGAGCCCATAAAGTAAGGACAATTTAAATTCAGAGGAGACAGATCCAATTACTAAAGGTCTACTTTATCATCACCCTGTAAAAACTGTAAAGGGAGAACATATTGGATTTGGATTCCAATGCTTAAACCACTTGGCCATCGCAGCAGTAGGAATCTAAGGAAAGTGATGAGGAGAAAGCAGAAGTGGGCTATACGCTTCGAGCAAGGTAAGAACATAAGTGGGGAGACCCCATTGAAATTCAGGTCCAACGTCTAAAGAACTCGGCCATTGCAGCTGTTGGAATGCAAGTAAAGGGATTGGGATTTGGAAACAGACATCATTGGTGCAAAATGGTCAACTTGATGGCACGACATATTGACTTTATTGCGCCAAGTAACCTCGGTCCTTTCCAAAGCTGTGAAGGTTGGAAGTTTACTGTGCAAGTCAAACAACTATGTGCAGAGAAAGTACAGGTGGACTATTCACTGAGAATAAGATTTTAAAAAGAGCAGGGAGACGCAATTGGGTTTCAAGTCTGAGGACTTAACCACTTGGCTCTCAGATTTTCCATCGCAAATCTAACACAAACAACAGTATCTGTAGTGAAGTGCCTATTTGAACTGTTTGTCAAGGCAGATATATTCTGAGCACTTGAATCAAAGGACAAGTCCATGCATTAAGCACATTATCCATATCAAGTCACCAAGGATATGTAAAAATAGAAATGGTGTGTCATAGCGCTGTGAGCAGGGTTCGAACCTGCGCGGGGACACCCCATTGGATTTCGAGTCCAACGCCTTAACCACGCGGCCATCGCAGCTTGCTATGTTAACTACCAGGCCTTAACCAGTCATTTATCTCATTCTGTCAATTTTACTTCTGTAAAGACGAGACTGTCTACTGAAGAGCCTATTTGAACTGTTTTTCAAGGAATACATATTCTGAGCACTTGAATCAAAGGACAAGTCTATGCATTAAGCAATTCATCAATATCAAGTCACCAATGCTATTTTACAAATAAAGACTGGTTTGTCAATGCGATGCGAGCAGTTTTAAAAACTGTATGGGGAGACAACACTGGAGTTCATTTGCAAAGCTTAAACCACTTGGCCATCGCAGCAGTATGAATCTAAGCAAAGTGATGAGGAGAAAGAACAAGTGGGCTATTCGCTTCAAGCAATGTTAAAACATGGGTGGGGAGACCCCATTGAAATTCTGGTCCAACGTCTAAAGAATCGGCCATTGCAGCTGTTGGAATGCAAGTAAAGGGATTAGGATTTGGAAACAGACATCATTGGTGTAAAATGGTAAACATGATGGCCCGACATATTGATCTTATTACGCCAAATCACTAATTAACCACTCGGCCATCACAACTTTCTCAATTAGCTCACACAAAGACAAAAGTATTCTGAGCACTTGAATCACTGGACAAGTCCATGTCTTAAAGAGATTATCCATATCAAGTCACCAAGGATATGTTCAAAATACTGGTTTGTCATAGCACTGCGAGCAGATTTCAACCCTGCGCAAGAAGACAACATTGGATTTCAAGTCCAAAGCCTTAACCACTCTACCATCTAAACTTACTCTGTTACCTTGCAGTCCTTAACAGCTCGACTATCTCACAACCAGAAGGATCTGTTCTGAAGAGCCTGTTTGAACTCTTTGTCTTAGAAGATATATTCTGAGCACCTGAATCAAAGGACAAGTCCACAGATTAAGGACATTATCCATATCAACTCCCCAATGACATGTCGCAAATAAAGACTGGTTTGTCAAAGCGCTGTGAGCAGGGTTCGAACCTGCGCGGGGAGACCCCATTGGATTTCGAATCCAACGCCTTGACCTCTCGGCCATCACAGCTTCTCCTTTTACCTAAGATGCCTTAACCAGTCCGCTATCTCGTTCTGTCCATTTGACCTCTAAAATGACCATAATATCGCTATTGAAGAGCCTACTTTAAATGTTTGTCATGGAAGATAAATTCTGAGCACTTGAATCAAAGGACATGTCCACGCATTATCCATATCAAGTCCCCAATGATCAGTAACAAATAAAGACTGGATTGTCAAAGCGCTGCGTGCAGGGTTCAAAACTGCACTGGGCGAACCCAATGGATTTCGAGGTCAACGATTTAACCACTCTGCAATCACAGCTTGCTGAGTTAGCTCACACAAGGACAAAAGTTTCCAAATGCCTAGTTGAAATATTTTTCAAGTAAAATAAGCCATTTTGTGAGCACTTCAATCGTTAGACGAGCCCATAAAGTAAGGACAATTTAAATTCAGAGGAGACAGATCCAATTACTAAAGGTCTACTTTATCATCACGGGAGAACATATTGGGGAGAACATATTGGATTTTGATTCCAATGCTTAAACCACTTGGCCATCGCAGCAGTAGGAATCTAAGGAAAGTGATGAGGAGAAAGCAGAAGTGGGCTATACGCTTCGAGCAAGGTAAGAACATGGGTGGGGAGACCCCATTGAAATTCAGGTCCAACGTCTAAAGAACTCGGCCATTGCAGCTGTTGGAATGCAAGTAAAGGGATTGGGATTTGGAAACAGACATCATTGGTGCAAAATGGTCAACTTGATGGCACGACATATTGACTTTATTGCGCCAAGTAACCTCGGTCCTTTCCAAAGCTGTGAAGGTTGGAAGTTTACTGTGCAAGTCAAACAACTATGTGCAGAGAAAGTACAGGTGGACTATTCACTGAGAATAAGATTTTAAAAAGAGCAGGGAGACGCAATTGGGTTTCAAGTCTGAGGACTTAACCACTTGGCTCTCAGATTTTCCATCGCAAATCTAACACAAACAACAGTATCTGTAGTGAAGTGCCTATTTGAACTGTTTGTCAAGGCAGATATATTCTGAGCACTTGAATCAAAGGACAAGTCCATGCATTAAGCACATTATCCATATCAAGTCACCAAGGATATGTAAAAATAGAAATGGTGTGTCATAGCGCTATGAGCAGGGTTCGAACCTGCGCGGGGAGACCACATTGGATTTCAAGTCCAACGCCTTAACCACTCGGCCATCGCAGCTTGCTACGTTAACTACTAGGCCTTAACCAGTCATTTATCTCATTCTGTCAATTTTACTTCTGTAAAGACGAGACTGTCTACTGAAGAGCCTATTTGAACTGTTTTTCAAGGAATACATATTCTGAGCACTTGAATCAAAGGACAAGTCTATGCATTAAGCACTTCATCAATATCAAGTCACCAATGCTATTTTACAAATAAAGACTGCTTTGTCAATGCGATGCGAGCAGTTTTAAAAACTGTATGGGGAGACAACACTGGAGTTCATTTGCAAAGCTTAAACCACTTGGCCATCGCAGCAGTATGAATCTAAGCAAAGTGATGAGGAGAAAGAACAAGTGGGCTATTCGCTTCAAGCAATGTTAAAACATGGGTGGGGAGACCCCATTGAAATTCTGGTCCAACGTCTAAAGAATCGGCCATTGCAGCTGTTGGAATGCAAGTAAAGGGATTAGGATTTGGAAACAGACATCATTGGTGTAAAATGGTAAACATGATGGCCCGACATATTGATCTTTTTACGCCAAATCACTAATTAACCACTCGGCCATCACAACTTTCTCAATTAGCTCACACAAAGACAAAAGTAATCTGAGCACTTGAATCACTGGACAAGTCCATGTCTCATAGAGATTATCCATATCAAGTCACCAAGGATATGTTCAAAATACTGGTTTGTCATAGCACTGCGAGCAGATTTCAACCCTGCGCAAGAAGACAACATTGGATTTCAAGTCCAAAGCCTTAACCACTCTACCAATCAAAACTTACTCTGTTATCTTGCAGTCCGTAACAGCTCGACTATCTCACAACCAGAAGGATCTGTTCTGAAGAGCCTGTTTGAACTCTTTGTCTTGGAAGATATTCTGAGCACCTGAATCACTGGACAAGTCCATGCATTAAAGAGATTATCCATATCAAGTCACCAAGGATATGTTCAAAATACTGGTTTGGCAAAGCTCTGGGAGCAGTGTTCAAACCTGCGCGGGGAGACCCCATTGGATTTCAAGTCCAACGCCTTAACCACTCGGCCATCGCAGCTTGTTATGTTAACTACCAGGCCTTAACCAGTCATTTATCTCATTCTGTCAATTTTACTTCTGTAAAGACGAGACTGTCTACTGAAGAGCCTATTTGAACTGTTTTTCAAGGAATACAGATTCTGAGCACTTGAATCAAAGGACAAGTCCATGCATTAAGCACATTATCCATATCAAGTCACCAAGGATATGTTAAAAAAAAATGGTTTGTCATAGAATGGCTTACTGAATAGCTCAGTGACTTTCAACGTGGCACCGTCACAGGATGTCACCTTTCCAACAATTCAGTTTGTCAAATTTCTGCCCTGCTGTCAACCGTATGTCCTGTTATTGTGAAGTGGAAACATCTAGGAGCAACAACGCCTCAGCTGCGATGTGGTAGGCAACACAAGCTCACAGAATGGTACCGCCAAGTGCTGAAGCGCGTAGTGCATAAAAATTGTCTGTAACACTCACTACCGAGTTCCAAACTGCCTCTGAAAGCAATTTCAGGACAATAACTGTTTGTTGGGAGCTTCATGGCCGAGCAGCTGCACACAAGCTTAAGATCACCATACACAATACCAAGCATCGGCTGGTGTGGTGTAAAGCTCACAGCCATTGGACTCTGGAGCCGTGGAAATTAATTATGTGGAGTGATGAATCACGCTTTATCATCTGGCAGTCCAACGGACGAATCTGGGTTTGGCGGATGCCAGGATAACTCTACTTGCCTGAATGCATAGTGCCATTTGAAAAGTTTGGTGGAGGAGGAATAATGATCTGTTTTTCATGGATCGGGCCCCTTAGTTCCAGTGAAGATAAATCTTAACACTGCAGCATAAAATTACATTCTAGATATTCAGTTATTGCAGCTTGTTTGGTAAATATTTCACACGGCTGTGTTGGCTGAATGGTTCATGTGTTGGACCTGAATCACTGAAAATTTGGAAACTTGATGGCATCACATATACAAAGCTGTGAAGGTTGGCCAGATTAAACTTCCAGTCAAAAAACAAGGTGTGGAGAAGTGCTCAAAACTAATGCACTACTGCACAGAATTCCTGCAATTTTTCAGACATTGACAGTGACTTCATATCTACAATTCTTTGGATCACAATGGGACACTTTTTCGGGTTTGAACTCTGTGTGAACTCAATGTGACCTTATCACAATCTCAGTGCCTTCACAACAGACCCCCTGGAACACATCTAGTGTCTTCCCGCATCCTATGCTTCTTACCCTTTGGCAGATAGATCTGTACCTTGGAGAGTAAAAAACATTGCTACTGAAATGAAAACCAACTGCTCCCCCAGAATTACAACCATCTTCCACCACCTAGGGGCGTCTCGCCTCAAGCTTCCTGAACTCCTGCAGAGACAAAGTGGCTGCATCTGGACACAAGCACCTTGGCTAACTCATCAAACCCTGCAAACTAGACAACTCAAATGTTAGCATGTCCGGCCAAGGATTGAGGTTAGACCTGTCAGCAACCATTCATCTCACCCTCAATCCCACCTCCTAAATAGCAACCCCAGTCACACAGTCGAAAACAGAATGGTATTATGTTCAGTTTGAGCAGTAAATACTATTACAAGACTAAATACATTTTTATTCTGTGCGAGTTATTATTTTGTTTACCTTTTTTTGTATTATGAATCATCAGTTTAATGGTTTATGGGTTTTGTTGTTGTAATTGTCATAACACACCAACATATCCCCAGTTCCTGTTGTATTAAATGCCATAATCCTAACTTTAATTAAATAATTATGACTTAACATATCAGAGGTACAGTATTTCTTTACTTAAACTCAGCCTCCCCTAACCGGAGAATGTACTGAACTCACACTATGGATGTGCAAAGTACAAGGTAAGCAGCTTTTAAAAAAGAATCATAATTTCAAAGTGCTAGGCAGTTTTGCACAGTTTTATGATGGATGTTTTTAATGTTTCACTGATGATAAGAGGCAAAGGGAAATCATGTCTTAGTCTTCACAGGAACCCAAGCAATTATTTCTGCAATATGATGATAGCCGGTATGATGGGCAGGGTGTGAAATGAAATCATTAGAAGCCATAGTCCCCACTGTGCACTCAAAGATTTGCTGGAGACAGACAAGTCACAATTATTCCACTCCAATCTCTGTCACAACTCTTGTTAAAACATGTTAATACTTCTATTCATTAAATACAATAGTGAAGTAGTGGTTGAACTGGTATTGTGGGATTACTATTCTGCCCTACCAAGCAAAAAGACAGTAACTGCCCGTGGTGTGGAACTGAGAAAAATTTGCTTTTATTTACCTTGGTTTCACAGTAACTTTATACAGTTACTGCTAACATGACCCACATTTTCTCCAAATCACAATACAATAGAGGCAGGATACTTGTCCACATGATTTAGCATGTATTTAATGTAGCAAAATGACATGAACTAATTTTTGACCAAATGAGGAGTTACTGCCTTTTTGCTTGGTAGGACAGTATTGCTGTGCTAGTTGTGTGATAATACTAGTGATTGTAGTAGTAGGTAAAACTACGTAGCGTGGTAGTAATGATGAAAAATATTGGAAGAGTATCTGTGTAGTAAATTGACCTCATCCACAGGAGAAAATCTGTGAAGTAAAGACAGAGATAATAAACTCTTCCTATGCACACGTTCAACTCAAAGTGCAGCAATCCCCAAAGTAGCTTCACTTTTAAAATCAGTCGGAGCAACAGTCTTAAATTCGTAACTGGGTCATTGTGAGTTTTTGTTTTGTGGGCACTTCATCACTCTGTGGGGAGCGTGTCAATGATGACCATAGGGCCTGCGTCACATGATTTACAAGGATGATAGCGATGCATGTGATAATACTAATAATACCGTTTTATTGGACATTTAAGTAGGTCAACCTGAACAGAGTTATTCCGTGTCAGACAAAGGGGGGCCTTCAGAGAGCACAAACAAACACACTCATCCATCAAACCCATACACCCTGAAGTTGAGCCGCTGTCTTCCGCTGTGGAGATATAATTTAGGTGCGGAAATGGCTATTGACTTGGCATGAATGCATTTTCATCCAATTCAACTTTTCACTGTCAGTGTGAAGGTGCAGATGTCAGATCTTAACTTGACCACTCTTTTGTTGCGTAGAATTTTCCTGATGCATCAAGAAATTCAAATGAGCCTTGTGATTTGCCAAAAATGTGTCAGTTTTCTTTCTCTCCGTTCGGGGGCAATTATGTCATTGGGATCAGGGCTCGCTATCTTAAAATAATGTTCTCTCTCGCTCGCTCAAACGCTGTAGATCAAGGTCCTATTTTTGTACATTCAAATGTACAAAAATGTATTTGAAATTCATCCACACACATCAACAACCATCGTTATATATAAAGTTGAAGTTGGAAATTTGCACCTTAGCCAAATACATTTAACTTGTTTTTAAACTACGTTTTTCACAATTCCTTACATTTAATCCTAGTAAAAAATTCCCTGTCTTAGGTCAGTTAGGATCATCACTTTATTTTAAGAATGTGAAATGTTAGAATAATAGTAGAGATAATGATATATTTCAGCTTTTATTTCTTTCATCACATTCCCAGTGGGTCAGAAGTTTACATACACTCAATTAGTATTTGGTAGCATTGTCTTTAAATTGTTTAACGTGGGTCAAACGTTTCATGTAGCCTTCCACAAGCTTCCCACAATAAGTTGGGTGAGTTTTGGCCCATTCCTCCTGACAGAGCTGGTGTAACTGAGTCGGGTTTGTAGGCCTCCTTGCTCGCATACGCTTTTTCAGTTCTGCACACACATTTTCTATAGGATTGAGGTCAGGGCTTTGTGATGGCCACTCCAATACCTTGACTTTGTTGTCCTTAAGCCGTTTGGAAGTATGCTTGGGGTCATTGTCCATTTGGAAGACCCTTTTGCGAACAAGCTTTAACTTCCTGACTGATGTCTTGAGATGTTGCTTCAATATATCCACATCATTTTCCTCCCTCATGATGCCATCTATTTTGTGAAGTGCACCAGTCCCTCCTGCAGCAAAGCACCTACACAACATGATGCTGCCACCCCCATGCTTCACGGTTGGGATGGTGTTCTTTGGCTAGCAAGTCTCCAAACATTATTATAGCCAACAGTTCTATTTTTGTTTCACCAGACCAGAGGGCATTTCTCCAAAAATTACTATCTTTGTCCCCATGTGCAGTTGTAAACTGTAGTCTGGCTATTTTATGGCGGTTTTGGAGCAGTGGCTTCTTCCTTGCTGAGTGGCCATTCAGGTTATGTCGATATAGGACTCGTTTTTACTGTGGATATAGATACCTTTGTACCTATTTCCTCCAGCATCTTCACAAGGTCCTTTGCTGTTGTTTCTGGGATTGATTTGCACTTTTCCACCAAAGTACCCTCATCTCTAGGAGACAGAACGCGTCTCCTTCCTGAGCGGTATGACGACTGCGTGGTCCTGTGGTGTGTATACTTGCGTACTATTGTTTGTACAGATGAACGTGGTACCTTCAGGCGTTTGGAAATTGCTCCCAAGGATGAACCAGACTTGAGGAGGTCTACAATTTTTGGCTGATTTCATTTGATTTTCCCATGATGTCAAGGTAGGCCTTGAAATACATCCTCAAGTACACCTCCAATTGACTCAAATGTTTCAGAATGAACAGGTAAGTGTTCCAACAGTCGAACAATAAAAACCAACGTTTCACTGTCAATCATGGCACTAGTATGCAAATCTGACACATTTCATCATAGAATGTAATTGACATCAAAAGTAAAATTTTTGTTGTTGAATTTTAGCTCATCTGAACCCTTTTCCTAACCTTAACCTACTACTCCTGACTTAAATCTCCTAACCTGCTACAAAAAGCAATTTTTGACAAAAGCTGTATCCCTTCTAGACAAAACCAGATTTACATTCCATCCTCCTTCTCTTCTGAACCTCTCCTTTCCACTTTGAATGGTGTTTTCTTTTCTTAGCTGCCCACTCCCCTCCCCCTCAGTTGTGTAGCTACAAGCTGTAACTAAAAAGAGACACTTACACTTGTTGTGTTGATTTTTAGTATGTGGCACCAAAAGCTTACTGAGATTGTACACTGACAGTATGACAGATGTACTTATAGGCCTTGTCATAAAAACAGAATGACATTTAGACACACAAACCCAGAATGAGAGAGAGCAATGGAATGGGAGGATACTGCACTGGACTGATCGGTTGATTTAGCTAAAGTTAGCTAGCTATATAGTTGACACTGCAGCTACTTAGATAGCTTATCCAGCCTATCTAGTGGCAATATAATGTGATAGCTAGTTAGCTATTGCCACACACATCTGATTAATATATTTACTCTTTATGCCAATGGCAAGGTGGCTAGTTGGCCAACAAACAGAAATCATATGGGGAGCTAAAATCAGGAATATTTCGTAGGCTGGTGCTCTGCCATGGAAACCCATTTCATGAAGATCTGGACAAACGGTTAATTGTGCTGCCGTTGCAATTTGGAACTCGGTAATGAGTGTTACAACTTTTTACGGGCTACGCACTTCACCACTCGGCATTCTCGTTCTGTGAGTTTGTCTGGCCTACTACTTCGAGCCGTTGCTGCACCTAGACGTTTCCACTTTACAATAACAGCACTTACAGTTGACCGGGGCAGCTCTAGCAGATCAGATTGCAGCCCAAAAAAAGTAACAGACACATCTCAACATATACTGTTAGACTTAGTGGGAGTACATTTTGGTGTGTTTAAACTTCTGACTGATATTGTACATTTGCATACATTTGCATAACATTTTCCATAAACTCTTGAGCTGTTCAAGCTAGAGACACCAAACCAACTTTCAAATGTTCAAGCAATCCTAACTTCAAATTATTAAAAACATTTTTATCCACTATAACTATATACATTTGCATACATTAGCATAAATTAACTCACTAACAAACATTCACATGTTCAGGCAAACCCAACTTCAAACTCTTAAAAACTTGTATTAACTATAAATCACCAACAGTAACTTTTGAACAGTAACTCTTCAAGCTTGAGACAGCGAACCAACTTTCACATGTTCAGGCTATCCTATCTTATCATATCCAATCAACCAATCAATCAATCAATCTTTCCATCTACATCTACATACTATTTAAACTATAACCAGTACCATTATTAGTGCAGTCACTACCACAACAATAATGTATTTCACACACCATAAATACTTTAAAACAAACTAGCAAGCACACCATATTTTCTTCAGGAAATGTACTTTCCTTGTTTTCAATTACTTTCTTATCTGCCTTAAAGGCAGAGTTTGCCAGCCCAAGACAGAAAGTAGAATTGTTCAGACATAATAACACAATGATAACCCTAAATTACAATGCATGAGATTGTTGTGTGGTGTGCCCCTCACTGTTTGAATGCTAAAGAGGGTCCTCAACATCAAAACAACAACTTAGAGAGGCCTCTTTAGAGGTGTGGTTGAGAATAACTAAATCTCGAGAGTTCCTTGTAAAAGTTATGTAGTGCACTATTTTTGACCAGGGACCATAAAGCTCCATTTTGGTGCCAAAGTCTCTGCAATAGTGTGTGATTTCATATTTTTATGTTTGAATCATTTTCATTTAGATTTTTAAGGTTAACCACATTACATTTGATTTGATTTGATTTGATTTGACAATGGTTTTGAGATGCAAAGATGATATTGTAATATTTGTAGAAATATATATTTTTTCTTCTTCAGGATTTGGGAAATTCTCCCATTTTCATATCAGGCGACCCCACATGGGGCCACTTCCCCTAGTTTGGGAACCGCTGGTTTAGTCTGGCATTCTGTAAGTTGTTTGGAAGGTAAGCAAAGATACTGTATAACGTGGCATTGTACATACATTGTATAGGCCTACAGTGACAGAAACAAAGGAGTATGCTCTTAGGAATACGTGTCAGTATTACAAATATCCGCTGAGAAACAAACGGAAACCCTTTCTACTCAGCCGACGCACTTTCCACACCGTCAATTATTTATTCATACCATGGGGCAGCCTACATATTTCAGGTTCAGCAAGAATTGTTTCGCAAATCGAAGGAGACATATTCTATTTCCACCCCTGAGTCCCCCCTACAACACATTAATTTCATTTTGTGGCTAGGCTCCTAGGCTTCTGCAGTGATAAATCTAATTAACAGGTCTCGGAGCCAATGTCCGCAACCATTTTTCCCGCGGTTAAACTTGCACTCTGACAGGACATCCGCCTGAACACGGCGACTCGTGGTTTTGAATTAGTACTCTCCAGCCAGTGAATCAGGGGGTTAGGTGAGGAAGCTAATGAGGTGGAATGGGAGATGTGATTATATGTATAATTCACTCACCGTAATGGGCAGTAACTCGGGGCATTGTGTATGAGTGATACATGGGCGAGAAACAGGCAGGGGACAGTTCTCTTTATGGATCCAAAATCTAAGTAGTCAAATACATAGGACCAGGTAGCTATGGTAGACGTAATGCAGCTGTATCAAATAAGTATGTTAAATCTATTAGGGCCTGTTTCAGAGACACAGATAAAGCCTAGTCCTGTACTAAAATGTTATTTCAGTGGTGAATCTCAATTGAAATAGCTGTTTAGTCCAATACTAATCATTTATACAAACTTGTACAAGAGTGTAATGGAAATGTGTTTCTTGCATAACCCATCTCCGCCTGAGACACACACAGGGAGGGAGGTCACCAATGCCCAGTGCCCCTGGAGCAATTGGGGTTAAGCGCCTTGCTCAAGGGCACAGCAACAGATTTTTTTCAACTGTTCAGCTCAAGGATTCAAACCAGTGACCTGTTGGTTACTGGCCCAAAGCTCTAGGCTTAATTAATCTGTGTGCAGGGTAATCAGGAGTTTTAATGATATATTATTAAAACTAGTTGGGAATAAAGACAGGGCAGGGATAAACATTTAGCAATGGAATCTTAATTATGAGGGCATTGGTTAATTTACATTACTCTATAATGGGACTTAATCAAGATGAGTGGCAGTCACTCAAAGGCCCTATTTCATATTGAAGTGTTGGGTGGAATTTGTCACCTTTCTTAGAAATTCATTCCCCCCCCTCCCATTTCATTCCATTGCAGAACTTTCGCCAACATTGATGTCTCTTTGTCCTGCAGCGAAATGTAATCCCGATTTCAGGCGACAGCCATCATGTCAGTTATTACGCTCAAGTCTGGAGGTAATTAAATTTTATTGGAACGGGTAATCGATTCCTGATGAAAGGAGAGATTGAACCGATACTGTAGCTTCCCTCCTGCATTCTTTTTGGACTGACATTCCTTACTTCCCATTCAGAAAGGGCTAACTTTGGCTAAGCCATTAGCTCTAAATGAAATAGTAGCATGTCCCAGGCCCGAAGCCAGCCCGATAAACCCAAAGAGCCTTTTAGCTTCTGCTCGTTGGCATTGTACCATGATAATACAGTGCTGCTTTCCACTGAATATCCCTCGGTGTCTGAGTGAACACTATCAGAACAAAAAATCATTTTATCAAGACAATGTCTATTGTGTAATGGGAATTGTAGCAGACTGCAGATCATTTTTCTTGGAGTGGATTTCTACTAAGATTTGCTTATCAAATGCCTTTGTTGACACTGCCTGTTCTTTATTAGGGCTATCCTACAGCCAGTGTCTATAGGAAGTATATTCTTTGTATATAACTTTTTTGTAAAAAAAAGGTAAATATTTCAAGTAAAGGGCTATACCACATTTCTATCTAGATGCTTTAGTAAAATAAGCTGTAGCTGGGAGTTGATTTTGTGCTCCTGAGTGGTGCGGTGGTCTAAGGCACTGTATCTCAGTGCTTGAGGCTACAGATGCCCTGGTTCAAATCCAGGCTCTATCACAACTGGCTGTATTTGTGGAGTCTCTTAGGGTGCCGCTTAATTGGCCCACTGTCAACTGGGTTTGGCTGGTGTAGGCTGTCATTGTAAATAAGAGTTCTACTTCCGTTATTAAATTTTTAAAATGTAATGTCAGCAAACTCCGCAAAGGAATGCCAGAGAGAATTTGAAAGTTTTTCTAACTGCCATTATAAACTGGGTGGTTCGAGGCCTGAATTCTGATTGGCTGACATATACATTTGTATTGCTCTAATTACGTTGGTAACCAGTTTATAATAGCAATAAGGCACCTTGGGGGTTTGGAGTATATGGTCAATATACCACGGCTAAGGGTTTTGAGTCGTGCCTAAGAACAGCCCTTAGCCATGTTATACTGGCCATATACCACACCCCCTCGGGCCTTATTGTTTAATAACAGCACACAAATGAGACTTAACATTTCCAAAGACAGAGGAGGGGAAATATGAATTGGCTTGATATGTGAGAGCGTGAATGAATGCTTGGCTTCAATGATAAGAGACAGCGCTGAAAGTGGCCTTCGGCAGTCCTGTATAACCTACTAAAAATAAGCTGACATTTTGCATTCAAAATCTTACCCCCCCTCCCACAAAAAAAAATCCCATCACCTAATGCTTGGCAAATTCGGAAGCATGTTGTGGTCAAAATCGAACACCTTCTGCTGGAGTTATCTATCTGGAAATGTGTTTTATTATGGACTAAATTAGGTCTCTACTTTTGAAAAGCTCTATTCGGGGCAGTCCTGAGTTAATAAGGTCGATGACTGCGCCCCCGGGGAAAATCAAATTAGCATAATTTAAAAAAAATCCCCATAAAAGTCTGTCAGTTTAAGTTAGAGATATCTGTTTTTCTGCACTAGATGCATCTCAATCCAACGCATCCGTCTATGTCGCACTTCCACACCTGTGGTGAAAGGTCAGAGCTAGAGAGCTGTGTTTGGCAGACCATGAGACAACTCTAAAATTGGTCTTCTCACGAAAACGTCTGTAGAGTCCAAACGGGTTTGGCCTAAAATGGATGAGACTCTTACGAACATGATGGTGTTCTCTGTTTTACTCTACAACCCCTACAAGCGTCTTGGGACTCGTCTGCAGTCGGTACAGCCCATCTGCCAACTTCTGTCTATAGCGTCTGAACAGTTTGGGCTACACACTAATATGACCCCTCTGTTGAAAGACTCTCACAAACACATACAGTGCATTCGGAAAGTATTCAGACCCCTTGACTTTTTCCACATTTTGTTACGTTACTGGTTATGAATTTTAGCAAATTTATGAAACTTTTTTTTATTTTATATTACATTTACATAACTATTCAAACTATTTACTTAGTACTTTGTTAAAGCACCTTTGTCAGCATTTACAGCCTCAAATCTTCTTGGGTACAGTATAAGCTTGCCACAAGCTTGCCACACCTGTATTTGGGGAGTTTCTCCCAATCTTCTCTGCAGATCCTCTCAAGCTCCTTCAGGTTTGATGTGGAGCGTCAGTGCACAGCAATTTTCAGGTGTTCCTCCTCTCTCTTTCTAGGGCTTCCCCTCCTCTCTCTTTCTAGGGCTTCCCCACTCTCTGGCTAACAGTGGGAATCAAAGACTGAGCTCATAGATGTTAGATCGGGTTCAAGTCCGGATTCTGGCTGGGCCACACAAGGAAATTCAGAGACTTTTCCTGAAGCCATTCCTTCGTTGTCTTGGCTGTGTGCTTAGGGTCGTTGTCCTGTTGGAAGGTGAACCTTCACCCCAGTCTGAGGTCCTGAGCGCTCTGGAGCAGGTTTTCATCAAGGATCTCTCTGTACTTTGCTCCGATCTTCTTTCCCTCGATCCTGTCTAGTCTCGCAGTCCCTGCTGCTGAAAAACATCCCCACAGCATGATGCTGCCACCACCATGCTTCACCATAGGGATGGTGACAGGTTTCTTCCAGATGTGACGCTTGGCATTCAGGCCAGAGAATCTTGTTTCTCCTGGTCTGAGAGTCTTTAGGTGAAGTGGGCTGTCATGTGCCTTTTACTCAGGAGTGGCTTCCGTCTGGCCACTATACCATAAAGGCCTGATTGGTGGACTGCGTGAGTTTACATGTCAACAAAATAATAAATGTTTTCTGATCTTTCTCAGGTATAGGAGAGATGCTTCAGAACACATTTCCTTTTGATATTTTCGGGGGATTATTTGTTGTTCCATGTAGGAATCTGTTTCTTCAATGTGTTTGTATGGGCTAATAGCAGTAAGGATTATCTGTTGTTCCATGTAGGAATCTGTTTCTTCAATGTGTTTGTATGGGCTAATAGCAGTAAGGATTATCTGTTGTTCCATGTAGGGAATCTGTTTCTTCAATGTGTTTGTATGGGCTAATAGCAGTAAGGATTATCTGTTGTTCCATGTAGGAATCTGTTTCTTCAATGTGTTTGTATGGGCTAATAGCAGTAAGGATTATCTGTTGATCCATGTAGGGAGTCTGTTATTCAATGCGTTTGTATGGGCTAATAGCAGTAAGGATTATCTGTTGATCCATGTAGGGAGTCTGTTATTCAATGCGTTTGTATGGAGTAATAGCAGTAAGGCAAAATAAAAATGGTAATCAAATAATTTCGTATACTTCAAGGGTTCTTCAAATAGCAAATAGCAAAATGATCCTTCGTATGACCTTCTTAAAACAATTCCATATAGTTTAGTAGAACCCACAATCCCGGCATAGACAGGGTTTATACTCTTATGGGTGAACATGTTCCCATAATTTCTCCTCTTACTCGGTAAACAAATAGGAACAATACAGAGTAAGATTCTGGCTAATCTTAGGTTAGTTCCATTGATCAGAGGTTGATGATGGATCTCTCACATTTCCAGTAGAGGAATTCTCACTTCCTGGCAGTGGGATGTAATACTATACCAGATATAAAACATCAAACATTTGCATATTTGTTATTTATTTTGTTATAGAGTAGGTTGACTAAAGTCAATCCCCTAAAATAGTGTACACAATGCCCTAAGATAGGGAACACAATGCCCTAAGATAGTGAACACAATGCCCTAAGATAGGGAACACAATGCCCTAAGATACTGAACACAATGCCCTAAGATAGGGAACACAATGCCCTAAGATAGTGAACACAATGCCCTAAGATAGTGAACAAAATGCCCTAAGATAGTGAACACAATGCCCTAAGATACGGAACACAATGCCCTAAGATAGTGAACACAATGCCCTAAGATAGTGAACACAATGCCCTAAGATACTGAACACAATGCCCTAAGATACTGAACACAATGCCCTAAGATACTGAACACAATGCCCTAAGATACTGAACACAATGCCCTAAGATACTGAACACAATGCCCTAAGATAGTGAAAACAATGCCCTAAGATAGTGAACACAATGCCGTAAGATACTGAACACAATGCCGTAAGATACTGAACACAATGCCCTAAGATACTGAACACAATGCCCTAAGATACTGAACACAATGCCCTAAGATACTGAACACAATGCCCTAAGATACTGAACACAATGCCCAAAGATACTGAACACAATGCCCTAAGATACTGAACACAATGCCCTAAGATACTGAACACAATGCCCTAAGATACTGAACACAATGCCCTAAGATAGTGAAAACAATGCCCTAAGATAGTGAACACAATGCCCTAAGATAGTGAACACAATGCCCTAAGATAGTGAACACAATGCCCTAAGATACTGAACACAATGCCCTAAGATACTGAACACAATGCCCTAAGATAGTGAACACAATGCCCTAAGATACTGAACACAATGCCTTAAGATAGTGAACACAATGCCCTAAGATACTGAACACAATGCCCTAAAGAATATCGTAAAGTTAGTCCTTCTCGATGTGTAGTTCCCAATCGCTATTTTATAGTATTTTTATTTAACATTTAGATTTTTTCTACCATAAGTATATTGTTATTATTATTATTATTAACACATTTGTATACTATACCTCAGATGGAGAGCATTAAACAATGAACCATCACAAAAAGGTATAATATAACAAATATACTTGTTAATTATGGCTAAAAAATGAATATCCCATTCTGAAATTATACTATATATGTTCAACGTGTAATTTACCCTCACAGAGTGATTCATAATGATAGGAAAGCAGAATTGATCAAATGGTCCACTTTTGACTTCACAGTGTTGCTTTGCCAAAATGTTGTCAAACTGATATTGATGGCAAAGGTGCCTGTATGATTTGCAGGGTACAGCAGGTAAATATGCCTGTGTGATTTGCAGGGTACAGCAGTTAAATATGCCTGTGTGATTTGCAGGGTACAGCAGGTAAATATGCCTGTGTGATTTGCAGGGTACAGCAGGTAAATATGCCTGTGTGATTTGCAGGGTACAGCAGGTAAATATGCCTGTGTGATTTGCAGGGTACAGCAGGTAAATATGCCTGTGTGATTTGCAGGGTACAGCAGGTAAATATGCCTGTGTGATTTGCAGGGTACAGCAGATAAATATGCCTGTGTGATTTGCAGGGTACAGCAGGTAAATATGCCTGTGTGATTTGCAGGGTACAGCAGATAAATATGCCTGTGTGATTTGCAGGGTACAGCAGTTAAATATGCCTGTGTGATTTGCAGGGTACAGCAGGTAAATATGTCTGTGTGATTTGCAGGGTACAGCAGGTAAATATGCCTGTGTGATTTGCAGGGTACAGCAGGTAAATATGCCTGTGTGATTTGCAGGGTACAGCAGGTAAATATGCCTGTGTGATTTGCAGGGTACAGCAGGTAAATATGCCTGTGTGATTTGCAGGGTCAAAACCAATACCACATTTATAGCAAGAGTAGTGCTTCTAATGTCATAATTGCGTTGTTAATTAAAGGTAGACTCAGCAATATGACGTACAGGTCCCTCCCGTACGGAACCCATATGACTCAGTTAAAAAAAAATAGTGCAATATATAGTGAATAGGATGCCGTCGGGGACGCAGCCATTGTTTTCTACCGACAGCCATTGTTTTCTACCGACAGCCATTGTTTTTTACCGACAGCCATTGTTTTCTACCGACAGCCATTGTTTTCTACCGACAGCCATTGTTTTCTACCGACAGCCATTGTTTTCTACCGACAGCCATTGTTTTCTACCGACAGCCATTGTTTTCTACCGACAGCCATTGTTTTCTACCGACAGCCATTGTTTTTTACCGACAGCCATTGTTTTCTACCGACAGCCATTGTTTTCTACCGACAGCCATTGTTTTCTACCGACAGCCATTGTTTTCTACCGACAGCCATTGTTTTCTACCGACAGCCATTGTTTTTTACCGACAGCCATTGTTTTCTACCGACAGCCATTGTTTTCTACCGACAGCCATTGTTTTAGGGTCCTTTTTTACCTAATGAGCTTCTAGGATGTATTATGAATAATGGATAACCGTACCGTGTTCTATTTGTCTTTCTATCTGGGGGACGCATAGCTAATTTAATTACTTTTTGAAGAGACCGGACCCAAGTAATACAATTGCATTTCATAAAACACCCTGAATACTAAGACTGTCACGGCATCTGGCGATCTAATCTGTGACACCGTGGTCTGTGCTTTGAGCGATATTAAAGGCCTTGGTGGTCTAACAGTGAGTAGAATGGTGGGCCCCTGTAGGTGATCTTGGCTGTGTGCGAGTGACCTACAGTAGCATGCATGACCCATTTGTGCCAAAGCAAATAGCAACGCGTCACATCCATCTTTGGACCAGCATATATTTTAGCACCCGGCTGTCACCTTAAAGTGACCTTTGCTCAGGCTCTCACTTCATCAATATGTTGACTGCATACCAAATAGCACCCTATTCCCTATGTAGTGCTCTACTTTTGACCAATGCCCTATGCGCTCTGGTCAAAAGTAGTGCACTACCTAGGGAATAAGGTGCTATTTGGGACGCAAAATCCCTGCGACAGCCAGGAATAGAGCTTTTACTCCCAATGTGAAGTCATTCTGAGAGAGTTGTCAGAAGAGCTATAATTTGTGATAAGTTCAGTTACACAACAGGAATTCTTTATTAAAAGGTTAACAAATTCATGGGGAGACCGGTTAGTAACTGGTTTCAATAATGCAAATTTACCAATGTGAGCAAATCGTTTGAATTAAAAGACTTTAAAGTACCATTAAATGACCTGTTCTTGTGGACGATGTTTATAGTGATGTATCAGTGTCAATATGACGCTACAGATAAAATAGCTTAATGCTCTGAAGATAGTAGATCTCCAGAAAGATGACGTCACTACATCGAAGACTATGGATCTACTGACAAGATGTCTCTCCTCCCTAACAATAGAAGTTGTTTGTCCACAAAGCGGCACGGCGAGGATGTCTATCTCCCGCCTATCCTTTCTTTGGATTGGTGGATACATATCATTATTGTAATCATTTTTTTATAATATTCTATGAGGGTTGTTGACATCAACCGCTGGTATTAAATAGAGAGAGATGCTATGCTACTAGCCTCATGTCATGAATATGCATAGCCGTTTCTCAAAGTTGCCGGGATGTCACATGTCCTACTTATTTTTTTTATTTAACTTGTCAAGTCAGTTAAGAACAAATTTGTATTTGCAATGACGGCCTACCCAGGCCAAACCCTAACCCGGAAGATGCTGGTTCAATTGTGCACCACCCTATGGGACTCCCAATCCCAGCCGGTTGTGATACAGCCTGGAATCGAACCACTGAGACGCAGTGCCTTAAACCACTCGGGCGTAGAGGGTGCAACAATTTAAGCATTACGAAACGTCTATTAGATCAAATAAACCTCACGTAGCAAATGAATCATACATTGTTTTGTAGTTGACCAAATTCGACACTCTCTTATTGACCTCTGTACAAAAACTCCTTGCTTGGTTGAAGAAACAACAAAAAACACCACCTGCTGGATGGAGTTGGGCCTCTCTCTTCCTCTTCCTCTCCGACCACGATGCTTTGCTATCCTGCCAACATCTGTCACTACACAAACAATCAAATGTGTTTATAAAGCCCTTTCTACTTCAGCCGATGTCACAAAGTGCTGTACAGAAACCCAGCCTAAATCCCCAAACAGCAAGCAATGCAGATGTAGAAGCACGGTGGCTAGGAAAAACTCCCCTAGAAAGGCCAGAACCTAGGAAGAAACCTAGAGAGGAACCAGGCTCTGAGTCCTCTTCTGGCTGTGACGGGTGGAGATCATAACAGCACATGGCCAAGATGTTCAAACGTTCACAGATGACTAGCATGGTCAAATTTTTCATAATCACAGTAGTTGTCGAGGGTGCAACAGGTCAGCACCTCAGGAGTAAATGTCAGTTGGCTTTTCATAACCGATCTTTCAGTTAGATCCAGCAGGTGCAGAAGAGAGAGAGAGTCGAAAACAGCAGGTCCGGGACAAGGTAGCACGTCCGGTGAACAGGTCAGGGTTCCATAGCTGCAGGCAGAACAGTTGAAACTGGAGCAGCAGCACGACCAGGTGGACTGGGGACAGCAAGGAGTCATCAGGCCAGGTAGTCCTGAGGCATTGTCCTAGGACTCAGGTCCTCCGAGAGAAGAGAAAGGTAAAGAGAGAGAGAATTAGAGGAAGCATACATAAATTCACACAGGACACCGGATAAGACAGGAGAATCACTTATCCAAGTCAATGCAGTACAACAGCACTCTGTGTAAACCTTCCATGGTTGTAGCTATGCTAGTACTACAAGTAATTTTGCCTTGTTTTTCGCAGCACATGCAGGCGGCGAGGTGAAGGGAGCTCATTTGAATTTGAACCCAAGCCAGGGGGAATTTGATGGGCAGAGACATCCAAACACACTAATGCAGTGTGATAGGTGAGCTTCCAGCAAGATGGGATATGAAGTGGCGTATAAATAACTTATGAGCTCACAGACGCCCAGAGTCTCTCCTATCTTGACATGCACCGGAGCGAACATCTAATACATATTCCCACATATATTCAGACCACGTATTTGAACAAACAGAAAACCACTGCGCTGTGTTAGTAGTGCTAATTCACATTCAGTGAGTCTGCATTTCTAAATACATTGGTGTAAACTTCTTGTATTGTACATTCTCTGGCTACTCATTGTCTCCATGTGATCTCTGTGTAGTTGTCTGGCTACTCATTGTCTCCATGTGATCTCTGTGTGGTTGTCTGGCTACTCATTGTCTCCATGTGATCTCTGGGTGGTTGTCTGGCTACTCATTGTCTACACGTGATCTCTGTGTAGTTGTCTGGCTACACATTGTCTACACGTGATCTCTGTGTGGTTGTCTGGCTACACATTGTCTCCATGTGATCTCTGTGTAGTTGTCTGGCTACTCATTGTCTCCATGTGATCTCTGTGTGGTTGTCTGGCTACTCATTGTCTAAACGTGATCTCTGTGTGGTTGTCTGGCTACACATTGTCTAGACGTGATCTCTGTGTGGTTGTCTGGCTACTCAATGTCTCCATGTGATCTCTGTGTGGTTGTCTGGCTACTCATTGTCTCCATGTGATCTCTGTGTGGTTGTCTGGCTACTCATTGTCTCCATGTGATCTCTGTGTGGTTGTCTGGCTACTCATTGTCTCCATGTAATCTCTCTGTGGTTGTCTGGCTACACATTGTCTACAGGTGATCTCTGTGTGGTTGTCTGGCTACACATTGTCTCCATGTGATCTCTGTGTGGTTGTCTGGCTACTCATTGTCTCCATGTGATCTCTGTGTGGTTGTCTGGCTACTCATTGTCTCCATGTGATCTCTGTGTGGTTGTCTGGCTACTCATTGTCTCCATGTGATCTCTGTGTGGTTGTCTGGCTACTCATTGTCTCCATGTGATCTCTCTGTGGTTGTTTGGCTACACATTGTCTACACGTGATCTCTGTGTGGTTGTCTGGCTACACATTGTCTCTCTCTTTCTAGGGCTTCCCCTCCTCTCTCTTTCTAGGGCTTCCCCTCCTCTCTCTTTCTAGGGCTTTCCCACTCTCTGGCTAACAGTGGGAATCAAAGACTGAGCTCATAGATGTCAAATAAACCATGTGATCTGAAGAGAATGGGGTGTATAAGGGCATGAAACAGGAAGCCCTAGAAAGAGAGAGGAGGGGAAGATACGGAAAGAGAGAGGTGGGGAAGATACGGAAAGAGAGAGGAGGGGAAGAGATGGAAAGAGAGAGGAGAGGAAGAGACGGAAAGAGAGAGGAGAGGAAGAGACAGAAAGAGAGAGGAGAGGAAGAGACGGAAAGAGAGAGGAGAGGAAGAGACGGAAAGAGAGAGGAGAGGAAGAGACAGAAAGAGAGAGGAGAGGAAGAGACAGAAAGAGAGAGGAGGGGAAGAGATGGAAAGTAAAATAAAGAAGGACGAGAGAAGTAGAGGCAGTGATGAGAGAGATATAGAGTAAGGGACAAGGTGAGTGGGGTATGATAAAACACACAGGGACACACAGAAAAGAGAAAAATCTGTAAGAGGGAGGGACAGAGAGAGAATAGAAATAAGAGAAAAACAAACGAAAAAAAGAAAGAAGGATGGTAAGAATAAAATAGAGTGTGTGTGTGTGTGAGAGAGAGAGAGAGAGAGAGACAAAGAGACAGAGAATGACTCTAAAGGACGTGTCAATTCATAGACAAACACCCCACTCCCGCACTGGACAGAGGACCACCCCAGAGACCCTCACCAGACCATCACACCACCAAGGAGCCCCAGGCCCCCTCAATGCCACACCAGACCCAGCGCACCCCCAGGCCCCGTCAATGCCACACCAGACCCAGCGCACCCCCAGGCACCCTCAATGCCACACGAGACCCAGCGTACCCCCAGGCCTCCTCAATGCCACACGAGACCCAGCGCACCCCCAGGCTCCCTCAATGCCACACCAGACCCAGCGCACTCCCAGGCCCCCTCAATGCCACACCAGACCCAGCGCACCCCCAGGCCCCCTCAATGCCACACCAGACCCAGCGCACCCCCAGGTCCCACCTACCACCACAGCATCACCACCTCCATTGGTGCAGCCAGACTGGACCGGGCCCAGCTTACTACCCCACACCAGACCACCACTTCTACCAGACCAGAGAGGCAGCCCCCCCGGCCCAGACCTGGCCCCACTCCACTCCATGGAGCCCAAAAGCAGGACCAGCACAGCTACGCAGAGGACAGAACTCTGCAGGATGTTTTAATGCCTATAAACATTGGGCTAAAACTTATTGAGTGTGTCATTGAACCAAATGCACTTCATGGCAGGTGTGGGGTCCACTTGCAAAACAAGATTTCACCCAATGGGACAAACACCCCAATGAAACCCTGCATGCAATGTTCTGAAAGATTCCCCTACATACAGAGGAAAACTACAAAGAATGCATAGAGGGGCAGAATTAAGCCAATATCCACTAATAATGAAAACTCAAGAAAGGGCGATTACGTTTTGGAAACATAAATACATACATCTCATATCATTACCAAGCCCTGCAATGCCAAGAGCTAGGCAAAGAAAAGAGTCCCCTCATCCAGCTGGTCCTGGGGCAGAGTTCAAAAACCCGTTCTACTAACACACTGAAGCCTAACACACAGAACATTCAATCAATCAGAATAAACCAAATTACAACACAGTTAAACAAAACTATATTACCTATTGGGAAGCACAAACACAAAGCAAAATGCAGTGCTAGCTGGCCCTAAATCGACAGTACACCAATGGCAAACTATTTGGTCATGGTTACTGATCCAAGACCCTAGAAAAACCTTGACAAAGTACAGGCTCAGTGAGCAGAGCCTTGCTGGGTAGACATAGGAAAACCTGGCTCCCTGTAGAGGAAAGGCTGTGCAACCACTGCACCAAGCAGAACCTAAGACGGAACTGCATTTCCTGACTAAATGTTTTTAAAAAAAATAAAAAAAATAGAGAGAGTCATTTTCCAAAGGTTTCAAAGACCTCTCTGATGAAGATAGGCTACCCGTCCTGTTGGGGTAGGACGCAGAGAGCTGTGGGTTGGCAGTGCACTACAGAAAGAGACAAAGAGAGAGAGATACAAAGAGAGAGAGAGACAGGAAGATGGAGAGAGGTGGGGGGAGAGTGGAAATAAATCTGGAGAAGGAGGGAAAGAAGGATGAGAAGAATGAAAGAAAGAGAGAGAAAAAAAGAGGGAGAATGGAATGATGATGGCCACAGGGCCCCCAACAGAGATCAGTAGCTTTTCATGCTTCATTAGTTTTCAGTCCATTATGGGGAATATGTATCATACTCTCTCTACTCCCGGTTACTTTACAAAGCCACCTGATAAAAATAAGTATCTGACTTCAACATGGAACTAATCCTGGTTGATATTCAGTTGGATAATTTAATAAGTAGGCTTTGATGTTACCGATGGCAACTGTGTGGACCCTCTAGCATTACTGCATAGTTCAGAGATGGAAGGCTTTGACATGGGTCGTAGTCACACAATGACAGGAAGGATATTATGGTTTCTCTAATGAAAGGCGTCATTTCTTTAATAAATCCATGTCACAAAGGGACTGAGCTTTTCTGTTCATTGTGTGTGTGTGTGTGTGTGTGTGTGTGTGTGTGTGTGTGTGTGTGTGTGTGTGTGTGTGTGTGTGTGTGTGTGTGTGTGTGTGTGTGTGTGTGTGTGTGTGTGTGCGTGAGTGAGTGAGTGCGTGTGTGTGTGTGTGTGTGTGTGTGTGTGTGTGCGTGTGTGTGTGTGTGTGTGTGTGTGTAGGTGTGTGTGTGTAGGTGTGTGTCTGTGTAGGTGTGTGTGTGTAGGTGTGTGTGTGTGTGTAGGTGTGTGTGTGTAGGTGTGTGTGTGTAGGTGTGTGTGTGTAGGTGTGTGTGTGTAGGTGTGTGTGTGTGTGTGTGTGTGTGTAGGTGTGTGTGTGTGTGCGTGTGTGTGTGTGTGTGTGTGTAGGTGTGTGTGTGTGTGTGTGTGCGTGCGTGCGTGTGTGTGTGTAGGTGTGTGTGTGTGTGTGTGTGTGTGTGTGTGTAGGTGTGTGTGTGTGTGTGTGTGTAGGTGTGTGTGTGTAGGTGTGTGTAGGTGTGTGTGTGTAGGTGTGTGTGTGTGTGTAGGTGTGTGTGTGTGTGTGTGCGTGCGTGCGTGCGTGCGTGTGTGTGTGTGTGTGTGTGTGTGTGTGTGTGTGTGTGTGTGTGTGTGTGTGTAGGTGTGTGTGTAGGTGTGTGTGTGTGTGTGTGTGTAGGTGTGTGTGTGTAGGTGTGTGTGTGTGTGTGTGTGTAGGTGTGTGTATACATGCGTGTTCCCTGATAGAAAATTATAATCTTGTCTTTTCACATGTAAATAAACACGTGAAATGTCAAAAGAAAACATTGTCGCCACAAACTCCTACATGAAGCAATGACCAGGAATCAAAACACAGCTCATGTTTAAATAATCTAAAAGCCTCTGTTCTCCCCTGGATGGTTAGCAAATTCATCCACCAAATAAATCATCATGACATCATTTGCTTCTGTCCCCATTGATCTATATGACGTAGTGGGACATACTGTAGATGAAGAGACATCATTTGTTCATAGACACATGTATGAGCAGCAATATAACATTTATAACAGTCATAACAGTTATTTATAATTTAATTTATTTTCCCTCTGAGCAGGCTACCACTGCATATTAGAATTGGCATTGTTATACATCGCTCTGGATAAGAGCATTTGCTAAATGACTGAAATGTCAATGTAATGAGCATGTATAACATTTCTAAGCAACAATGTTTATTAGTGAGCTTATACAACACCTAGCTATCCCATGAAGAGATGTGAAACTCTTGGTGTAATATTCCTACGAAAGAGATCACGTCTCAGGGACATCTTATGGACTGATGCTCTGTCACGTCTCAGGGACATCTTAGGGACTGATGCTCCGTCACGTCTCAGGGACATCTTAGGGACTGATGTTCCGTCATGTCTCAGGGACATCTTAGGGACTGATGCTCCGTCACATCTCAGGGATATCTTAGGGACTGATGCTCCATCACGTCTCAGGGACATATCAGGGACTGATGCGCTGTCACATCTCAGGGATATCTTAGGGACTGATGCTCCATCACGTCTCAGGGACATATCAGGGACTGATACTCTGTCACGTCTCAGGGACATCTCAGGGACATCTTAGGGACTGATGTTCCGTCACGTCTCAGGGACATCTTAGGGACTGATATTCCGTCACGTCTCAGGGACATCTTAGAGACAGATATTCCGACACGTCTCAGGGACATCTTAGGGACTAATGATCCGTCATGTCTCAGGGACATCTTAGGGACTGATGCTCCGACACGCCATAGGGACATCTTAGGGACTGATATTCCGTCACGTCTCAGGGACATCTTAGAGACAGATATTCACACGTCAAGAATTGAGTGTTTGACCGTTCGAAAATAAGTAGTACTTTTTCTCTTTTTACCTCCTTTTTTCTACCCAATTTCGTAGTATCCGTTACAGTTACAGTCTTGTCTCATTGCAGCAACTCCCATAAGGACTCGGGAGAGACGAAGGTCGAGAGCCAAGCGTCCTCCAAAACACAACCCAACCAAGCCGCACTGCTTCTTGACACAATGCCCATGCAACCCAGAAGCCAGCCGCACCAATGTGTCGGAGGAAACACCGTACACCTGGCGATCTGGTCAGCTTGCAATGCCCCCGGCACGCCACAGGAGTCGCTGGTGCACGATGAGACAAGGATGCCGACCAAACCCTCCCTAACCCGGACGACGCTGGGCCAATTGTGCGCCGCCCCATTGGCCTCCCGGTCGCAGCCGGCTGCGACAGAGCCTGGACACGAACCCAGGATCTCTGGTGGCACAGCTAGCACTGCGATGTAGTGCCCTAGAACACTGCGCCACCTGTGAGTTTTTCTCTACTTTTTATGTATATTTTATGACGATGAGGATTCTAAATGTATTCACACAGGGACAGGCAACTTTGGTGCGGTTTGGGGTTTGGGGCCACAAATGTCAATTGATGGATCTGGCAAATTCTGAGCCATTCACGTGCACATCATGTATTCAGGTAAACAAAAGTACCATGTAATATGTGATATTATCCTATGTAAACATCCTACAGTCCCATTTCCCCCCATAGGGCCCTATAGAGCCACATTTACCCCCATGGAGCCCCATAGAGCCTCATTTCCCACAGTAGAGCCCCATTTCCCTCCCATAGAGCCCCATAGAACCGCCTGGAGCTACATTTCCCCCAAAGAGCCCTATAGAGACCCATTTCCCCCCATATAGCCCCATTTCCCCCCATAGAGCCCAATTGAGCTCCATTTTCCCCAATAAACCAACATAGAGCCCTATTGTCTCTGAGGTCAAGTTCATGTACAGTTGCACCTCCTCCTTTCCCATAGCTGTTCCCATAGTGACGGAAAAGAATAAGAGAAAGTATGACAGACAGAGAGAGAAGGTGAGAAAGAGTAACCAATGTTACTCACAACATTCCCTCTTCGAGTCGCTCTTACTTTTATTATGTGGGTCTTATTATGGGGGGTTGGATTGAAGATGGTTTAGGGCAACAGGGGTGAGTTTCAGGGGTCCGGGTTGTGGTGATAATGGGGCGAGAGGTAATCCATGTTCTGAGGACCAGATTTGGGTGTCGGGAACAGATACCCTCTTTGTCACGTTCTGACCTTGATTTCCTTTGTTTTGTCGTTATTTAGTATGGTCTATGTTTGTTTTTCTATGATTTTGGGATTTCTATGTTTCGGCCTAGTATGGTTCTCAATCAGAGGCAGGTGTCATTAGTTGTCTCTGATTGAGAATCATACTTAGGTAGCCTGGGTTTCACTGTGTGTTTACCGTGTCTGTGTGTGTTTACCGTGTCTGTGTGTGTTTACCGTGTCTGTGTGTGTTTACCGTGTCTGTGTGTGTTTACCGTGTCTGTGTGTGTTTACCGTGTCTGTGTTTGTTTACCGTGTCTGTGTGTGTTTACCGTGTCTGTGTTTGTTTACCGTGTCTGTGTTTGTTTACCGTGTCTGTGTGTGTTTACCGTGTCTGTGTGTGTTTACCGTGTCTGTGTGTGTTTACCGTGTCTGTGTTTGTTTACCGTGTCTGTGTGTGTTTACCGTGTCTGTGTGTGTTTACCGTGTCTGTGTGTGTTTACCGTGTCTGTGTTTGTTTACCGTGTCTGTGTTTGTTTACCGTGTCTGTGTTTGTTTACCGTGTCTGTGTTTGTTTACCGTGTCTGTGTGTGTTTACCGTGTCTGTGTGTGTTTACCGTGTCTGTGTGTGTTTACCGTGTCTGTGTGTGTTTACCGTGTCTGTGTGTGTTTACCGTGTCTGTGTGTGTTTACCGTGTCTGTGTGTGTTTACCGTGTCTGTGTGTGTTTACCGTGTCTGTGTTTGTTTACCGTGTCTGTGTTTGTTTACCGTGTCTGTGTTTGTTTACCGTGTCTGTGTTTGTTTACCGTGTCTGTGTTTGTTTACCGTGTCTGTGTTTGTTTACCGTGTCTGTGTTTGTTTACCGTGTCTGTGTTTGTTTACCGTGTCTGTGTTTGTTTACCGTGTCTGTGTTTGTTTACCGTGTCTGTGTTTGTTTACCGTGTCTGTGTTTGTTTACCGTGTCTGTGTTTGTTTACCGTGTCTGTGTTTGTTTACCGTGTCTGTGTTTGTTTACCGTGTCTGTGTTTGTTTACCGTGTCTGTGTTTGTTTACCGTGTCTGTGTTTGTTTACCGTGTCTGTGTTTGTTTACCGTGTCTGTGTTTGTTTACCGTGTCTGTGTTTGTTTACCGTGTCTGTGTTTGTTTACCGTGTCTGTGTTTGTTTACCGTGTCTGTGTTTGTTTACCGTGTCTGTGTTTGTTTACCGTGTCTGTGTTTGTTTACCGTGTCTGTGTTTGTTTACCATGTCTGTGTTTGTTTACCGTGTCTGTGTTTGTTTACCATGTCTGTGTTTGTTTACCATGTCTGTGTTTGTTTACCATGTCTGTGTGTGTTTACCGTGTCTGTGTTTGTTTACCGTGTCTGTGTTTGTTTACCGTGTCTGTGTTTGTTTACCGTGTCTGTGTTTGTTTACCGTGTCTGTGTTTGTTTACCGTGTCTGTGTTTGTTTACCGTGTCTGTGTTTGTTTACCACACGGTACTGTTTTCGCTTTCGGTTATTCGCGTTACGTTTATTGTTTTTGTATTTTAGTGTTCAGTTTGTCTTTAAAATAAACATCATGAACAATTACCACGCCGCATCTTGATCCGATCCATGCTATACACCTCCTCTTCCGACGAAGAGGAGGAAAACCTTTACACTCTTTATCCAATGTGAAAGTGGTAGAGATTAAATGTTCAGACAGTGGCAAGTCACGTAGAGGGCAAGTGTCTTCCTAATAACTGTGTGCAGTGTTCCTGAGTAATAGCCAGGAGAGTTCCATGTGTGGAAAACTCTTAGATTGAGGTTGCTTTCAATCTCTCCCTTGTTCAGCAGTGTAGTGTGTTGGGTTAGAGTGGACTACATTTCCCAGATGACACATGTCTTTATTAAACCTTTATTTTACTAGGCAAGTCAGTTAAGAACAAATTCTTATTTACAATGACAGCCTAGGAACAGTGGGTTAACTGCCTTGGTTAGGGGTAGAACGACACCTTGGGGATTCGATCTAGCAACTGGTTACTAGCCCAAAGCTCTAACCGCTAGACTACCGGCCGCCCTAAATATGGTAACAGACAGGGCTAGTAGGTCAATGTTACAGGGTGGTAACAGACAGGGCTAGTAGGTCAATGTTACAGGGTGGTAGGTCAATGTTACAGGGTGGTAACAGACAGGGGTGGTAGGTCAATGTTACAGGGTGGTAACAGCCAGGGGTGGTAGGTCAATGTTACAGGGTGGTAACAGACAGGGGTGGTAGGTCAATGTTACAGGGTGGTAACAGACAGGGGTGGTAGGTCAATGTTACAAGGTGGTAGGTCAATGTTACAAGGTGGTAGGTCAATGTTACAAGGTGGTAGGTCAATGTTACAGGGTGGTAACAGACAGGGGTGGTAGGTCAATGTTACAGGGTGGTTACAGACAGGGGTGGTAGGTCAATGTTACAGGGTGGTAACAGACAGGGGTGGTAGGTCAATGTTACAGGGTGGTAACAGACAGGGGTGGTAGGTAAATGTTACAGGGTGGTAACAGACAGGGGTGGTAGGTCAATGTTACAAGGTGGTAGGTCAATGTTACAAGGTGGTAGGTCAATGTTACAAGGTGGTAGGTCAATGTTACAGGGTGGTAACAGACAGGGGTGGTAGGTCAATGTTACAGGGTGGTAACAGACAGGGGTGGTAGGTCAATGTTACAGGGTGGGAGGTCAGTGTTACAGGGCTAGTAAGTCTATATTACAGAGTGGTAACAGACAGGGGTGGTAGGGCAATGTTACAGGGTGGTAACAGACAGGGGTGGTAGGTCAATGTTACAGGGTGGTAACAGTTGTATTGCACCATACTCAAGCAAGTGGTGTTCATTTTTAAGTATGAATTATGAAGTATGAAACCAATATGATTCCAGGTCCCAGTATGGCTAAACAGAAATCAGTACCATGGAAAGCCTCATCATATTTAGCTTACGTTGATTGGACTAATTCGTTTTTGGTATCTTTTAGTTTTCACTGTATTAGACTAAGAATAGATGATTTGGTGATGTTGAAATGTTGAGGTTGAAATGGTGCTGGAATAGTGGAGACAGTTCATGTTTTCTTTGCGACATGCTGTAATTCTCCGTGGTTCTAAATCAATAGTTGTTTAGTAAGCCCAAAAACGTCAGAATCATTAACTTGCTTGACCATACTATAGGTAATGGAAATGGAAAAGATGGCACCGGAGGAGATGGCAGCTGTCTTATCGGCTCTTAACCAACCATGTTATGTTGCTGCTACCGTCTCTTACGACTGAAAAAGAGCTTCTGGACATCAGAACTGCGATTACTGAATGACGGGAGGGAAATACTACAGATACCCGACCAGGCCCAGATCACCGTCATTCGCTGGAGGAGATCAGGGTGCCTTGTGAGGATCAGGTGACAAGTGACTAATCTACCTTTGCCTTCCATCCTGCTAGCTAACATTCAATCGCTGGAAAATAAATGGGACGAACTGAAAGCAATGGGACATTTAAAAACTGTAATATCTTATGTTTCACCGAGTCGTAGCTGAACGACGACATTAAGAACATGCAGCTGGTGGGTTATACACTCCATCGGCAGGATGGAACAGCAGCCTCTGGTAAGAAATGGGGTGGGGGCCTATGCATATGTGTAAACAACAGCTGGTGCACGATATCTAAGGAAGATTCAACATTTTGCTTGCCTGAAATTGAATATCTCATGATAAGCTGTAGAGTTTTCATCTGTATTTATTGTAGCTGTCTACATACCACCACAGCCCGATGCTGGCACTAAAACCGCACTCAATGAGCTGTATACCGCCATAAGCAAACAGGAAAACGCTCATCCAGAGGCGGCGCTCCTAGTGGCTGGGAACTTTATTGCAGGGAAACTTAAATCAGTTTTACCTAATTTCTATCAGCATGCTAAATGTGCAACCAGAGGGAAAAAAATTCTAGACCACACACAGAGCAAAGCTCTCCCTCGCCCTCCATTTGGAAAATCTGACCATAATTCTATCCTCCTGATTCATACCTACAAGCAAAAATTCAAGCAGGAAGCACCAGTGACTCGGTCTATAAAAAAGTGGTCAGATGAAGCAGATGCTAAACTACAGGACTGTTTTTCTAGCACAGACTGGAATATGTTCCAGGATTCTTCCGATGGCATTGAGGAGTACACCACATCAGTCACTGGCTTTATCAATAAGAGCATCGAGGACGTCGTCCCCACAGAGACCATACTTACATACCCCAACCAGAAGCCATGGATTACAGGCAACATTCGCACCAAGCTAAAGGGTAGAGATGCCGCTTTCAAGGAGTGGGACTCTAACCCGGAGGCTTATAAGAAACCTGTATGCCCTCTGACGGACCATCAAACAGGCAAAGCGTCAATACAGGCCTAAGATTGAATCATACTACACCGGCTCTGACGCTCGTCGGATGTGGCAGGGCTTGCAAACTATTACACACTACAAAGGGAAGCACAGCCGAGAGCTGCCCAGTGACACAAGCCTACCAGATGAGCTAAATAACTTCTATGCTCGCTTCGAGGCAAGTAACACTGAAACATGCATGAGAGCATCAGCTGTTCTGGACGACTGCATGATCACGCTCTCCGCAGCTGATGTGGGTAAGACCTTTAACAGGTCAACATTCACAAGACCGCAGGGCCAGATGGATTACCAGGATGTGTACTCCGAGCAAGTAACACTGAAACATGCATGAGAGCACCAGTTGTTCTGGAAGACTTTGATCATGGTCTCCGCAGCCGATGTGAGTAAGACTTTCAAACAGCTCAACATTCACAAGGCCGCAGGGCCAGACGGATTACCAGGATGTGTGGCAAGTGTCTTCACTGACATTTTCAACCTCTCCCGGTCTGAGTCGCTAATATCAACATGTTTCAAGCAGACCACCATAGTCCCTGTGCCCAAGAACACTAAGGTAACCTGCCTAAATGACTACCGATCTGTAGCACTCACGCCTGTTGCCACGAAATGCTTTGAAAGGTTGGTCATGGTTCACATCAACACCATTATCCCAGAAACCCTAGACCCACTCCAATTTGCATACCGCACCAACAGATCCACACCTGGACAAAAGGAGCACCTATGTGAGAATGCTATTCATTGACAACAGCTCAGCGTTCAACACCATTGTGCCCTCAAAGCTTATCACTAAGCTAAGGACCCTCGGACTAAACACCTCCCCCTGCAACTGGATCCTGGACTTCCTGACGGGCCGCCCCCAGGTGGTAAGGGTAGGCAACAACACATCCGCCATGGTGATCCTCAACCCAGGGGCCCCTCAGGGGTGCGTGCTCAGTCCCCTCCTGTACTCCCTGTTCAATCATGACTGCACGGTCAGGCACGACTCCAACATCATCATAAATTTAGCTGATGACACAACAATGATGAGACAGCCTATATGGAGGAGGTCAGAGACCTGACCGTATGGTGCCAGGACAACAACCTCTCCCTCAACGTGATCAAGACAAAGGAGATGATTGTGGACTACAGGCAAAGGAGCAACGAGCACGCCCCCATTCTCATCGACGTGGCTGCAGTGTTGCAGATTGAGAGTTTCAAGTTCCTTGGTGTCCACATCACCAACAAACTATCATGGTCCAAGTACACCAAGACAGTCGTGAAGAGGGCACGACAAAACCTATTCCCCCTCAAAAGAAGATTTGGCATGGGTCCTCAGATCCTCAAAAGGTTTTACAGCTGCACCATCGAGAGCATCCTGACTGGTTGCATCACTGCCTTGTATGGCAACTGCTCAGTCTCCGACTGCAAGGCACTACAGAGGGTAGTGCGTATGGCCCAGTACATCACAGGGGCCAATATCACAGGGGCCAAGCTTCCTGCCATCCAGGACCTCTATACCAGGCGGTCAGAGAAAGGCCCTAAAAATTGTCAAAGACTCCAGCCACCCAAGTCATAGACTGTTCTCTCTGCTACTGCACGGCAACGCTGTGCCGGAGCGCCAAGTCTAGGTCCAAGACGCTTCTAAAACAGCTTCTACCCCCAAGCCATAAGACTCCTGAACAGGTAAACAAATGGCTACCCAGTCTATTTGCACCCCCCCCCCCCTCCCCCACTTCTACGCTGCTGCTACTCTCAGTTATTATAGTCACTTTAATAACTATACCTACATGTACATATTACCTCAATTACCTCGGCACCGGTGCCCCCGCACATTGACTCTGTACCCGTACCCCCTGTATATAGACTAGCTATTGTTATTTACTGCTGCTCTTTAATTATATGTTATTCTTATCTATTACTTTTTTTAAGTACTTCCTTAAAACTGCGTTGTTGGTTAAGGGCTTGTAAGTAAGCATTTCACTGTACCGTCTGCACCTGTTGAATTCGGCGCATGTGACAAATAACATTTGATTTGATGTAACTGTTTGTTCCATGCAATATGCTTTGTGGACTTCTCCGGTTTTGTGATGAAACAAAGGTGTGGTTGAATTTATTCTGCCACTGTCTTCTTAACGTCTCGGGCCTTAGGCCAATATATCACGGTGACAAGGCATATGAACTAACAGGTTATAGAGCAAACAACGCAATTATCACAACACAGATTGTAATATGGCTTTTATTTCTGGATTGGCATCCCAGTGATTTTATCAACTGGAAATCTGTCCATGTTTGTGGGAAGCCTGACTTCATTTGTCATCCATCCACTGCGAGGGATTGATTCTGTAAAATGGAGTACGGCTTTGTGTATATCCACTGTTGTTTGTGTGGGGCGTACTCTCACTTCTGATGGATCTGCAGTGCTCTCAAGGCCCACAGTGGGAACGTGATGGACACAACATTATTTTAGTGTAGTTCAAGGATTTGGGGGATAACCATAATGTGGTCCGAATTTTTTTAATATCTTGAACCTAAAAGGGTTCTCGGCTGTCTCAATAGAGACAAGTAGAAGCCCTTTGAGTTCCAGGTAAAGCCCTTTCCACAGAGGGATCTACCTGGAAGCCAAAAGGGTTCTCCCTGGAATCAAAAAGGGTTATACCTGGAACCAAAAAGGGTTCACCCTGGAACCAAAAAGGGTTCTCCCTGGAATCAAAAAGGGTTCTACCTGGAATCAAAAAGGGTTATACCTGGAATCAAAATGGGTTCTCCCTGGAATCAAAAAGGGTTCTACCTGGAATCAAAAAGGGTTCTCCCTGGAATCAAAAAGGGTTCTCCCTGGAATCAAAAAGGGTTTTCCTATGGGGACAGCTGAAGAATCCTTTTAGAACCCTTTTTTTCTAAGAATGTAGTAACTTGTCCCAATAAATTATCAAATCAGTTTTATGGAATTCTAAATTGAACCCATGTCTGATGTGAATACATTAGAAACTCTGTTCTATTCCAGTCTGAGGTCTTACATTGAGATATACAGTGCCTTCGGAAAGTATTCAGACCCCTTGACTTTAAAAACAATATATGTACGTTACAGCCTTATTCTAAAATTGATTTTAAAAATAATAATAATCTCAACAATCTACACACAATGCCCAATCATGACAAAGCGAAAACTGGTTCTTAGAAATGTTTGCTCGTTTATTAAAAATAAGAAACTGAAATATAACATTTACATAATTATTCAGACCCTTTACTCAGTACTTTGTTGAAGCACCTTTGGCAGTGATTACATCCTCGAGTCTTCTTGGGCATGTTGCTACAAGCTTGGCACACCTGTATTTGTGGAGTTTCTCCCATTCTTCTCTGCAGGTCCACTCAAGATCTGTCAGGTTGGATGGGGAGAGTTGCTGGACAGCTATTTCAGGTCTCTCCAGAGATGTTCAATCGGGTTCAAGCCTGGGCAGTGGGTGGGCCCCTCAAGAGCATTCAGAGAATTCTCCTGCTTTGTCTTAGCTGTGTGCTTAGGGTCGTTGTCCTGTTGGAAAGTGAACCTTCACCCCAGCCTGAGGTCCTGAGCGCTCTGGAGCAGGTTTTCATCAAGGATCTCTCTCTATACTTTGCTCAGTTCCAAGTAGAACCCTTTTGGGTTCCAGGCAAAACCCTTTCCACAGAGTGTTCTACATGGAACCCCATATGTGGTAGTATATTCAATACCACTGTAAAGAATATATTAACACTGTATTGAATAAGCCACGGGATTCAATAGAGCAACATGTGTCTGTGCTCAGCCACACAGGGCTAGACATTAGAAAAAAGGGGAATTGCACACAGTTCGCTGGGTAGTAGGTAAACTTCATTCATCAAAGTCAGTGGCATAGGTAAATTAATCAAAGGTAAGTTATTCTTTGCATGAATGCGAAAACCACAGCATATTGGACATCGGACACTGCAAATGTAACAACCGACACAGAGAATACATCATGGGGAAATGACTTTTGAAACTGCGATTTCACATTTTTAAATTAAATTTTTAGCAGATGATCTTATCCAGAGTAGTAGTTACTATTTAGAGAGAAACAGTTACCATTTTCTAGAGAAGTAGTTTCCATTTAATTTATCCTTTTGGATTTATATTTATTTGGGTCTGAATTAGTGATTGGGTCAAAGTTGTTGGAACTGTTTCGAGAGTAAAATAGTTAAAAACGCAGCACTGAAATTACTATGGCTATTATTTTTCAGAGTAATTTTCAATTAAAGATCATAAAAAGGCACAAAGACAACGTACTGATGTGCGTTGATATTAGTTTTTGCTTCATCTGTGGGTTCTCTTGTGTTGTGTCGCCATCTACTGGTACATGGAAACAACTGTACATTCAAAGCAGAAGCAGTTACGTTATCGTGTACAGCATGTATGTATGCATTAGGAAAGTATTCAGACCCCTTCCTTTTTCCCACATTTTGTTACGTTACTTATTCAAAAATGTATTAAATTTATTGTTTTCCTTCTACACAAAATGCCCCATAATGACAAAGCTAGAAAAGGTTTTTAGAATTAAAAAAAAAAAAATATATATATATATATATAATACCTTATTGACATAAGTATTCAGACCATTTGCTATGAGACTCGAAATTGAGGTCAGATGCATCCTGTTTCCATTGATCATCCTTGAGATGTTTCTACAACTTGATTGGAGTCCACCTGCGTTAAATTCAATTGATTGGACATGATTTGGAATGGCACACATCTGTCTATATAAGGTCTCACAGTTGACAGTCCATGTCAGAGCTAAAACCAAGCCATGAGGTTGAAGCAATAATCCGTAGCACTCCGAGACAGGATTGTGTTGAGGCACAGATCTGGGGAAGGGTACCAAAACATTTCTGCAGCATCGAAGGTCCCCAAAAACAGTGGCCTCCATCATTCTTAAATGGAGAAGTTGGGAACTACCAATACTCTTCCTAGAGCTGGCTGCCCGGTCAAACTGAGCAATTGGGGAGAAGAGCCTTGGTCAGGGAGGTGACCAATAACCTGATGGTCACTCTGACAAAGCTCCAGAGTTCCTCTGTGGAGATGGGAGAACCTTCCAGAAAGACAACCATCTCTGCAGCACTCAACCAATGAGACTTTTATGGTAGAGTGGCCAGACGGAAGCCACTCCTCAGTAAAAGGTACATGACAGCCCGCTTGGAGTTAGCCAAAAGATACCTAAAGAACTCTCAGAACATGAGAAACAAGATTCTCTGGTCTGATGAAACCAAGACTGAACTCTTTGGCCTGAACGCCAAGCGTCACGTCTGGAGGAAACCTGGCGCCATCCCTATTCTGAAGCATGGTGATGGAAGCATCATGCTCTGGGGATGTTTTACAGAGGCAGGGACTGGGAGACTAGTCAGGATCGAGGGAAAGATGAATGGAGCAAAGTACAGAGAGATCCTTGATGAACACGCCCAAGAAGACTCAATGCTGTAATCGCTGCCAAAGGTGCTTCAACAAAGTACTGAGTAAAGGGTATGAATACTTATGTAAATGTGAAATGTCTTTGTTTAAAAAAAAAATATATATATATATATATATATATATACACACACATTTGCAAAAATGTGTCATTATGGGTTATTTTGTGTAGAACGATGAGGGGGAAAAAACAATTTATTCCATTTTAGAATAAGGCTGTAACGTAACAAAATGTGGAAAAAGTCAAGGGGTCTGAATACTTTCTGTATGTATGTATGTATGTATGTATGTATGTATGTATGTATGTATGTATGTATGTATGTATGTATGTATGTATAAAACCGTTATGATTGTTAGGTAGAATAGGGAATCGTGTTAGATTAGATACGTACAACTCAACTTAAATTATCATAAATAAATAACAAATAAATAAAAAACAAGGACATACAATACTGCAATGTTTGTGAATAAGCATTTAGAAATGGATAATAATGTATAAAGCATATTCAGGAGATTTGCTAAACTTGGTGCATTCAAGAGACTTCGTTAGCAAATGGATAATAATGTATAAAGCATATTCAGGAGATTTGCTAAACTTGGTGCATTCAAGAGACTTCGTTAGCAAATGGATAATAATGTATAAAGCATATTCAGGAGATTTGCTAAACTTGGTGCATTCAAGAGACTTCGTTAGCAAATGGATAATAATGTATAAAGCATATTCAGGAGATTTGCTAAACTTGGTGCATTCAAGAGACTTCGTTAGCAAATGGATAATAATGTATAAAGCATATTCAGGAGATTTGCTAAACTTGGTGCATTCAAGAGACTTCGTTAGCAAATGGATAATAATGTATAAAGCATATTCAGGAGATTTGCTAAACTTGGTGCATTCAAGAGACTTCGTTAGCAAATGGATAATAATGTATAAAGCATATTCAGGAGATTTGCTAAACTTGGTGCATTCAAGAGACTTCGTTAGCAAATGCTGTATAGCCTCAAATCATGTTTTCTTTTTTAAGAAATGTTGCTCTCATGGTGTCAATACAAATATAGAAGTGTTATTAAGAAATTAAATTTGCTCTATTAGTTTCCATTGTATTGCTCATTCACTGATAATATCAAATCATCGCATCCTTCAGCAACATTTACAAAACAATTGAGCCTTTTAAGTAGGTGGCATGTAGACTAGCGTTTAAGAGCGTTGGGCTAGTAATCAGGAGTGGCTGGTTTTAATCCCCGAGACGATTTGGTGGAAAATCTATCAATGTGCCCTTGAGCAAGGCCCTTAAATCTACTTGCTCCTGTAAGTTCCTCTGGAGAAGAATGACTGAAAATGTGTTCTTATTTAAATGTGACACATGGAGCTTTGTACAAGCATTTCGCTACACTCGCATTAACATCTGCTAATCATGTGTATGTGACAAATAAAATTTGATGATTTATTTGATTTGACATATAGCAATTCATAGTGTGTACACTAGATGGACATGTTGCTCTTTTCTAGGGCTATAACGTTTAAAGGATATTTAATGTCCTATGTGTAGTGCAGTGTTTCGGACATGACTTACACAACAGTAAAACAAATATATGCTGTCTTTTCTAAAGCAATTTGAGGCAAGGCTCTTTCTTTGCAGTGAATGTAAATCATTTCTCAATTTACACGATTGCATATTTTGCATATTTCAAAGAGTTTGCTATAACTGTATTCACTTCCTGGTTGAGAAAATGTTTTTCTTCCGCAAAATGCATTTACTATCAGTAAGAGAAGCCTGCTGGTTTGTTGTATCCCACAATGCTCTGATAAAAGTACTGCACTGAATTTACAAGCAGTGTTTTACCCCTTACCACTGAAAAAAAATCTACTATAAATAAGAGTGGTGTTTGAAATCAAGTGATCGACCAATAGTTTAGAAAAGATTTATGATATACTGTAGCAAAATATGTAAATAACACTGTTAAATCCAATCCAGTATTCCAATTACTTTAAAGGGATATTTCACCCCCAAAAATATATATGTTTAAACGTATTATCGACTGAATGCACCACTATTACAATTGTTTGTGTTTTTCTTGGTATTTTATAAGGATCCCCATTAGTTGTTGTGATAGCAGCAGCTACTTTTCCTGGGGTCCCACACAAAACATGAAACATGATACAGAACATGAATAGATAAGAACAGCTGAAAAGACAGGACTACATACATTTACAAGTAAAAAATATAACTAAAAGATTCTGCACTGACTCAATACTGAAAAGAAATATCAAGAGAGACCTACTATTCTCGGCCTACATTTATCGTTTCAATGTTGATAATTTTAATGTACAGTCAGTAGCATCTATCAGTACATACACACAACATAATTAGGTCGAATAAGGGAGAGGCGTTCTGTGAGGTGTTGCTTTATCTGGGGGGGGAGGGGGGGGATTCAAGCCAGGTTTGCTGTTCACTTGAGCTATTTGAGATGGAAGGGAGTTCTATATAAAAATGTATGTTTCCTTTTATTCATTCTGGATTTGGGGACTGTGAAAAGACCCCTGGAGTCATGTCTGGTGGGGTAAGTGTGTGTGTCAGTGCTGTGTGTAAGTTCACTATTCAAACAATTTAGAATTTTCAGCAAATAAATGTTTCTTTAAAAAAAATTTTTTTAAAGAAGCGATGCAGTCAGTCTCTCCTCTATCTGGCATGCAAAATATTGATATCAGCCCTCTGATTACAGTGAAGAGCAAGATGTGTCGCTCTGTTCTGGGCCAGCTGCAGTTTTTTTAGGTCCTTATTTGCAGCACTTGCAGGACCAAAAATCAAGACAATATAAAACTAGAGCCTGCAGGATTTGCTTTGTGGAGTGTGGTGTCAAAACATCAGAGCATCTCTAAATTATTTGTACCAAATACAATGCTTTTAGTTTTAGAGATGTTCAGGACCAGTTTAGTACTAGCCACCCATTCTAAAACAAACTGCAACTCTTTGTTTAGGGTTGCAGAGATTTCACTAGCTATGGTTGCTGATTTGTTTAATGTTGAATCAACAATCCGTGTCCCCCTAGCATTGCTACATGCTCCAAAAATGCTCGCCAGTAGATTCTGGGCGTGGCTAAATAACCAGCCAACAAACTTCAAAACTGTTTGGATGAAAACACATCACGTTAGTCAGACAAATCATACACTTTTAAAAAAGTGTTAAGGAGCACATCACTCTGTTCTATTTTATACATCCCAGTCTATAAACAAGGACTGGACAATTAAAAGTGTCATAATAGTGGAATGTGCAAAAATATAGAACAACAAAGTATACATGTCAACAAACCAAAAGTACGGTGTCCATCGTAGGACATCATACAGCAGCTATTAACTTAAGTACCTTGAGTACCCAAGCCTCTCCATAACCTTTAAGCATGTGTCCTCTATCATTCTGATCTCGTGGATGGGCATTTTTTCTCTCCACACATTGATGCTGACCGGCGATATGTCTCCCTCGTACACCAGGTTGTACAGGTTGGTGGAGGTGGCGAACATGAGCTGGTTGAGGGCAGCTGGGGCCACGGGAACCCCGAGAAATGTGTGTATCTTTCCTGCTGTCTCCTCAGGATATTGCACAATGTCCTCAAATTTCACATGGAGGTAAGAGGCGGTGAGGTCGCCGTTGACCTGGAGTGCCGTGGTTGTGTGGGCCAGCCACAGATGGGCCAGTAGCAGCACCGGCTCCATCTCTGGATCAGAGAGGACGCTGTGCAATGTCAAGAATTCCTGGGTGAACCCTAGTGTACACTTGCTTCTCCCGCCGTTCCTCTCTTGCTTAAAAATTGCGGCGACATGTTTTTGCACATTCTTGCGAGAATAGAGGCTTGGCTCGCTGTTGTAGAGCATAAGGTAAATCCAAGCGCGAGGATCTCGCACCACGTGCAACGCCCGAAATGAGTGACCGACCACCTCTCGGAAGAACGGGAGTTTCAGGGTCCAGCTCCCGCTGCTCAGGCTGAGGACAGGGCGGGCATTAGGGTACTTCTCCATGTGCCGCCTTAGCTCCCGAACATACTCCCCATCTCTATCTGAACTCCCCCTTGACCCTGACTGCCTACGAATTGGCTTCCTCCTCTTGCCAGAAAGCTCCACCTCAATCTCATTCCAGCTGCCCTCGTTGTGCAACTGAATGTTCTGCAGGTGAAGTCTAGGGTTATAGACCAAGGAATGGAACCAGCCCTGGATGGCCTTGTAGTGACCTCTTTCCGCATCTAGTCTGGACCACACGCAGGCATCCACCAGGGGGTCAAAGTTGAACTCAGTGTCCGGGATGACTAGGTGCTCTGTGGGGACTTGGAGATAAACAAAGTCAGAGCTGTTATAGAAAAGGGTCTTGAGAACTTCAGCCCCAGACCCTGGCAGAGATGTAACGACGACTGTGGGGAGAGGGTTTGGGGGCAGATCGGACACTGGTTGGACACAGACAAGCCAATCACAGCTATTGGAAACAAACAGAAACTCAACGACCCACAGCAGGAGAACAAACGTTAAAGTATAGCGCATGATCTTGCGGAAGCAGAAATAAAACGTGCGTTGCAGGATTAAAAACCCAATGGCGAGACACAGTGTCAGCCCTCCCACTATATTAACCATAAACCCAAAGTCATAGACTGGATCCACAGTGTTTTGTTCAGTCATCGTTTGAACTCCCAGACCGAAGTGGATTATCTGATGCCTGCTTTGCATCTTTGCATATCCCCCAAAGCCCAAGTAGCTATATCTGGCGCCAATGTCATTGTAGTTTGTTACGATGGACACAATGGATTCTGTGCCGTTGACGACAATAGAGATTCGTACTCCATTTTTACTATTGTCGATGAATCTGCAGTTGGAGATTTTGACATTGGGACTGTGCATCAAATAGGCCACTCTGGTGACCGTGCCCTCCATTGGAAAGGTCACGTTGACAAACTGGGTCCATCGTTTCTTAAACTCAGCAGCCTGCTCTGCCTCCTGTATTCTCGCCACTGGACTATTCCCCTGACTGTCAAACCAAAACATTTGGTAGTGAGCATCCCAAACGTCCATCAGTGCCCCATTGTACCTGTCTAAAGCCCTGTGAGGGACATATTTAAAATCAATGTCCAAGTTGTGAAAGAAAGCACTCAGAGTACTCAACGGAGACTCCTTGCTTTTTTCCACATGGTCAAACACCAGCAGAGTCTGTGAGTTGAGCAAGACAAGGGCACGGTATACGCTCTTCAGCCCCATCACAGAGGAGTAGGCCGATGCCGCTTCTCCACTAACGAACAGAGAATCCCCATGATTGGCAGCTATAATGACCTCACCGGCTGTGTTGCCGACCTCAGGCTCCGCCCACCGCAGCCACTTGCCGCACTCTCCAAGCTGGCCCTCCCAGGGCTGATTGCACTGGCTTGTGGGAGACGGGGCGAACGTCAAGACATTGTTGAGGTAGCTGTATTTGGGGCCGTACAGTGCCTCTGAAACAAATACCTGTCCATTAAGGGCAAAGGTGAAGGAGTTCTGGTCTGGGTGCTCATGGCCCGGATTGAAATTGCTCCAGCCCTCCAACCAGGAGTAGGGCTTTGAATGGACGATATCATACACCGCCCTACCGCCCAGCTTCCCCGATTTGAAGGAGACAAATGTGTTGCCTTGACCATATGATAAACCAGCCCCGTAAGTCACCACACCCCAGTTTGAGAACATGTGCAGTACTGCTTTGCCAAACCTGGCTGGTGGTTGCTTGGAGAGCTCACTATCATACCACAGGAACTCAGTGTGTAAGGTGGCCCAGCGCTGGGCTGCTGACTGCTCCATGGGGCCATCTTTGGGACGATGTTTGCGGATCTGCTGGGCCAGCCAGTTTCCGGTGCCGTCCCGGAGCACAAATGCATCGAGGAACACCAGCTGACTCTCCGGTCCATAGAACCAGTTGTAGTTGGAGTCAGCGATGCCCACTGTCCTCTGGAAGCCTGGCAGAAGTGTGGAGTGGTAGAACCAGAAGTGCGCCCGCAACCAGTTGTTCTGGGTGTTGTCGATGTCGAAGTGGCGACGCGCCAGGAAAACGTACTGAGTGATGGACTTTGCGGTGTAGCTCCCATAGGCCACACCCTCGTCTAGCGAGCCATCCACTACGTGACTGAGGAGGAACATGGTCTTTTCCATGTAGTTAACGGCCACCTGCTTCCACATCATTGTCTCCGGGTCACTGTGTGCTCCCACCACGAGGGCGCCGGTCAGGATGGCTAAGATGTTGGTAGTCTGATGATTCTGTAAAAACTGCTTCCCCCAACCCCTGTGTTTGGAGAGTTCGTACAGCTCCTCTGTGGCGGCACGTATTTTCTTCATGTAGCGTGCCCTTCGCGATGTGTCCAGGAGAGGGTAGATGAAGTCATAGGCTGTGGCAAATCCTGTGAGGGAGTGAGCCATGGGAACCTCGTCGTTGGGAGCGCTGGTCACCGTCCAGTTAGGGTACACTGCCATCTGGTCCATGTATCTCATTAAGAATTGATGGGCAGCTGTATCTTTGGGGCTGAGCAAACAGTACAGAGCGAGAGAGGGGAGATTGTTGCCATAAATTTCATTCCATTTGCTGGAAAATTCCTCATGCTTAACCGGGGGTAGATAGAGAGCAGTATTGGCGAGCATAGTCCCAACAGCAAGCCGGATAACTTTAAAAATATGTCTGTGCGTCGTGGCAGATCTCTGCTGCAGTAAACGTATGTCCACTTGGTGAAAATACAGGTTAGGGTGAAGATTCGCAGGCCAGTTTTCCGGATGCCCGTTGGTGCTTCCGTCTCCTTGAAATGTGCTTTTCTCCAACTCCTCATCAATATTATTTTTGCCTAAAACGTCAGTAATTCCTGAGAAGGAAACTACAACGGCCAAGAGTGAGAATAAAACTACAGACCGTCCTGTGCATTTTTCAGCCATGATTCAAAAACCAGATGTGTTTATTTTTATTGTCCTTTTTTAAGCTATTTTCTAAGTCTAATCTGAAACACTGTTTGTCTTTTCCAAGTTCCTACTCCCTTGCTATCTGTTGCTTCTCCGTTGCAGTTCATCTTCGGTTACATTCCTTCACTCTTTCCCATGTGTTCTGTTATTGGAAGAAAAAAAAGTTTGTTTTTAGTTTTTGGGGGGAGAAATTCTGTCATAGTAACATCAACCGTAATGTGCGTCATGTAACTTAGTAGACAAAAAAGGGACATCAAGCTGATAGAGAGAAAGAAAGTCAGTTTGATCACCTATTAAATCCACAGGAATGTGAAACAGTGCATGATATTGCTTGGATGGAGAATCATTTGAACATAACTGCATGTGTCTCTTGAGCTATCAACACAGCTCTGTTAACGTCCTTCCAGACTTGTCATCGTCAAGAAAGTACAACAGTACGTTATCCAGAGAGCCTTCATAAGAAATGAAAAGTACTTCCGTGATTGCAGTCCATCTCCATACAAATTGATAAATCCGAGCTTTAGTTCTTCTTGCTTCAATGAAACGCGTCCGCAAACTAAGGATGTTGAAATGGGACCTGCAGCAGCTGTGGTAGCAGATGTGCAATGTAGTCATGTATTGCTTGGAAAAGATTCCTTCAATATGACTCCACATTTACGGCCATAATTTGGTCGAGAGAAAGTTTAAAAAAAAAAGAAAAGAATGTGAGACAACGTGAGACAACCCTTCTGCACTGTGCTGAGCTCTGCTCTTAATTATTCACACAGATAAGATCACTTCAACTGAGCCAACAATTCTACATTCATCATCCATTAACTCACAAGATTGGAATGCTGGCATCTTTCCATGCTCCCCCAGACCCCAGAACGCCTAATGTGGTGTCATTTTACAATGCAATGAAACTGTGAGACTTCATATTAACACTCTCCCACAGAACTCTGAAGTTCAAAGGTGTACTGTCGGAGAGGTGGCAGGTCTCTGTTCATGTCAGTAGCCAGACCAACAATGCTTCGTGATCGTCTCCAGTGGTGTAAAGAAAAAATACTTCAAAAGTACTACTTAAGTCGTTTTTTTGTGGTATCTGTACTTGACTTTACTATTTATATTTTTGCCAACTTTTACTTTTACTTCACTACATTCCTAAAGAAAAGAATGTACTTTTTACTCCATACATTTTCCCTGACACCCAAAAGTGCTCGTTACATTTTGACAGGAAAATGGTCCAATTCACACACTTATCAAGTGTCATCCCTACTGCCTCTGATCTGAAGGACTCTAAACACAAATGCTTCATTTGTAAATGATGTCTGAGTGTCTGAGTGTCTGAGTGTCTGAGTGTTCTGGCACAGCCAGAAGAGGACTGGCCACCCCACATAGCCTGGTTCCTCTCTAGGTTTCTTCCTAGGTTTTGGCCTTTCTAGGGAGTTTTTCCTAGCCACCGTGCTTCTACACCTGCATTGCTTGCTGTTTGGGGTTTTAGGCTGGGTTTCTGTACAGCACTTTGAGATATCAGCTGATGTACGAAGGGCTATAAAAATAAATTTGATTTGATTTGAGTGTCTGAGTGTTTGAGTGTCTGAGTGTTTGAGTGTCTGAGTGTCTGAGTGTCTGAGTGTCTGAGTGTCTGAGTGTCTGAGTGTCTGAGTGTCTGAGTGTCTGAGTGTCTGAGTGTTTGAGTGTCTGAGTGTCTGAGTGTCTGAGTGTCTGAGTGTTTGAGTGTCTGAGTGTCTGAGTGTTTGAGTGTCTGAGTGTTTGAGTGTCTGAGTGTCTGAGTGTCTGAGTGTCTGAGTGTCTTGAGTGTTTGAGTGTCTGAGTGTCTGAGTGTCTGAGTGTCTGAGTGTCTGAGTGTCTGAGTGTCTGAGTGTCTGAGTGTCTGAGTGTCTGAGTGTCTGAGTGTCTGAGTGTTTGAGTGTCTGAGTGTCTGAGTGTCTGAGTGTCTGAGTGTTTGAGTGTCTGAGTGTCTGAGTGTTTGAGTGTCTGAGTGTTTGAGTGTCTGAGTGTCTGAGTGTCTGAGTGTCTGAGTGTCTTGAGTGTTTGAGTGTCTGAGTGTCTGAGTGTTTGAGTGTCTGAGTGTTTGAGTGTCTGAGTGTCTGAGTGTCTGAGTGTCTGAGTGTCTGAGTGTTTGAGTGTCTGAGTGTTTGAGTGTCTGAGTGTTTGAGTGTCTGAGTGTCTGAGTGTTGAGTGTCTGAGTGTTTGAGTGTCTGAGTGTTGAGTGTTCTGAGTGTCTGAGTGTTTGAGTGTCTGAGTGTTGAGTGTCTGAGTGTCTGAGTGTCTGAGTGTCTGAGTGTTCTGAGTGTCTGAGTGTTTGAGTGTCTGAGTGTTTGAGTGTCTGAGTGTCTGAGTGTTTGAGTGTCTGAGTGTTTGAGTGTCTGAGTGTCTGAGTGTTTGAGTGTTTGAGTGTCTGAGTGTCTGAGTGTTTGAGTGTTTGAGTGTCTGAGTGTCTGAGTGTCTGAGTGTCTGAGTGTTTGAGTGTCTGAGTGTCTGAGTGTTTGAGTGTTTGAGTGTCTGAGTGTTTGAGTGTCTGAGTGTCTGAGTGTTTGAGTGTTTGAGTGTCTGAGTGTCTGAGTGTTTGAGTGTCTGAGTGTTTGAGTGTCTGAGTGTTTGAGTGTCTGAGTGTCTGAGTGTTTGAGTGTTTGAGTGTCTGAGTGTCTGAGTGTTTGAGTGTTTGAGTGTCTGAGTGTCTGAGTGTCTGAGTGTCTGAGTGTTTGAGTGTCTGAGTGTCTGAGTGTCTGAGTGTCTGAGTGTTTGAGTGTCTGAGTGTCTGAGTGTTTGAGTGTCTGAGTGTTTGAGTGTCTGAGTGTCTGAGTGTCTGAGTGTCTTGAGTGTTTGAGTGTCTGAGTGTCTGAGTGTTTGAGTGTCTGAGTGTTTGAGTGTCTGAGTGTCTGAGTGTCTGAGTGTCTGAGTGTCTGAGTGTTTGAGTGTCTGAGTGTTTGAGTGTCTGAGTGTTTGAGTGTCTGAGTGTCTGAGTGTTTGAGTGTCTGAGTGTTTGAGTGTCTGAGTGTCTGAGTGTCTGAGTGTTTGAGTGTTTGAGTGTCTGAGTGTCTGAGTGTCTGAGTGTTGAGTGTCTGAGTGTTTGAGTGTCTGAGTGTCTGAGTGTTTGAGTGTTTGAGTGTCTGAGTGTCTGAGTGTTTGAGTGTTTGAGTGTCTGAGTGTCTGAGTGTCTGAGTGTCTGAGTGTCTGAGTGTCTGAGTGTCTGAGTGTCTGAGTGTCTGAGTGTTTGAGTGTCTGAGTGTCTGAGTGTCTGAGTGTCTGAGTGTCTGAGTGTCTGATGTTGAGTGTCTGAGTGTCTGAGTGTCTGAGTGTTTGAGTGTCTGAGTGTCTGAGTGTCTGAGTGTCTGAGTGTTTGAGTGTCTGAGTGTTTGAGTGTCTGAGTGTTTGAGTGTCTGAGTGTCTGAGTGTCTGAGTGTCTGAGTGTCTGAGTGTCTGAGTGTCCTGAGTGTTTGAGTGTCTGAGTGTCTGAGTGTTTGAGTGTCTGAGTGTTTGAGTGTCTGAGTGTCTGAGTGTCTGAGTGTCTGAGTGTTTGAGTGTCTGAGTGTCTGAGTGTTTGAGTGTTTGAGTGTCTGAGTGTTGGTGTTGAGTGTCTGAGTGTCTGAGTGTCTGAGTGTCTGAGTGTCTGAGTGTCTGAGTGTCTGAGTGTCTGAGTGTCTGAGTGTCTGAGTGTCTGAGTGTCTGAGTGTCTGAGTGTCTGAGTGTCTGAGTGTTTGAGTGTCTGAGTGTCTGAGTGTTGAGTGTCTGAGTGTCTGAGTGTCTGAGTGTCTGAGTGTCTGAGTGTTTGAGTGTCTGAGTGTCTGAGTGTCTGAGTGTCTGAGTGTCTGAGTGTCTGAGTGTCTGAGTGTCTGAGTGTCTGAGTGTCTGAGTGTTTGAGTGTCTGAGTGTTTGAGTGTCTGAGTGTTTGAGTGTCTGAGTGTCTGAGTGTCTGAGTGTCTGAGTGTTTGAGTGTCTGAGTGTCTGAGTGTCTGAGTGTTTGAGTGTCTGAGTGTCTGAGTGTCTGAGTGTCTGAGTGTTTGAGTGTCTGAGTGTTTGAGTGTCTGAGTGTTTGAGTGTCTGAGTGTCTGAGTGTTTGAGTGTCTGAGTGTTTGAGTGTCTGAGTGTCTGAGTGTTTGAGTGTTTGAGTGTCTGAGTGTCTGAGTGTTTGAGTGTTTGAGTGTCTGAGTGTCTGAGTGTCTGAGTGTCTGAGTGTTTGAGTGGTCTGAGTGTCTGAGTGTTTGAGTGTTTGAGTGTCTGAGTGTTTGAGTGTCTGAGTGTCTGAGTGTTTGAGTGTTTGAGTGTCTGAGTGTCTGAGTGTCTGAGTGTCTGAGTGTCTGAGTGTCTGAGTGTCTGAGTGTCTGAGTGTCTGAGTGTCTGAGTGTTTGAGTGTCTGAGTGTTTGAGTGTCTGAGTGTCTGAGTGTTGAGTGTTTGAGTGTCTGAGTGTCTGAGTGTTTGAGTGTTTGAGTGTCTGAGTGTCTGAGTGTCTGAGTGTCTGAGTGTCTGAGTGTCTGAGTGTCTGAGTGTCTGAGTGTCTGAGTGTTTGAGTGTCTGAGTGTCTGAGTGTTTGAGTGTCTGAGTGTTGAGTGTCTGAGTGTCTGAGTGTCTGAGTGTCTGAGTGTCTGAGTGTTGAGTGTCTGAGTGTTGAGTGTCTGAGTGTCTGAGTGTTTGAGTGTCTGAGTGTTTGAGTGTCTGAGTGTCTGAGTGTCTGAGTGTCTGAGTGTCTGAGTGTTTGAGTGTCTGAGTGTTTGAGTGTCTGAGTGTTTGAGTGTCTGAGTGTCTGAGTGTTTGAGTGTCTGAGTGTTTGAGTGTCTGAGTGTCTGAGTGTCTGAGTGTTTGAGTGTTTGAGTGTCTGAGTGTCTGAGTGTTTGAGTGTTTGAGTGTCTGAGTGTCTGAGTGTCTGAGTGTCTGAGTGTTTGAGTGTTTGAGTGTCTGAGTGTCTGAGTGTCTGAGTGTCTGAGTGTCTGAGTGTCTGAGTGTCTGAGTGTCTGAGTGTCTGAGTGTTTGAGTGTCTGAGTGTCTGAGTGTCTGAGTGTCTGAGTGTCTGAGTGTCTGAGTGTCTGAGTGTCTGAGTGTCTGAGTGTTTGAGTGTCTGAGTGTCTGAGTGTCTGAGTGTCTGAGTGTCTGAGTGTTTGAGTGTCTGAGTGTTTGAGTGTCTGAGTGTCTGAGTGTCTGAGTGTTTGAGTGTCTGAGTGTCTGAGTGTTTGAGTGTTTGAGTGTCTGAGTGTTTGAGTGTTTGAGTGTCTGAGTGTTTGAGTGTCTGAGTGTCTGAGTGTCTGAGTGTTTGAGTGTTTGAGTGTTTGAGTGTCTGAGTGTCTGAGTGTTTGAGTGTTTGAGTGTCTGAGTGTCTGAGTGTTTGAGTGTCTGAGTGTTTGAGTGTCTGAGTGTCTGAGTGTCTGAGTGTTTGAGTGTCTGAGTGTCTGAGTGTCTGAGTGTCTGAGTGTCTGAGTGTCTGAGTGTTTGAGTGTCTGAGTGTCTGAGTGTCTGAGTGTTTGAGTGTCTGAGTGTCTGAGTGTCTGAGTGTCTGAGTGTTTGAGTGTCTGAGTGTTTGAGTGTTTGAGTGTCTGAGTGTCTGAGTGTCTGAGTGTCTGAGTGTTTGAGTGTCTGAGTGTCTGAGTGTCTGAGTGTCTGAGTGTCTGAGTGTTTGAGTGTCTGAGTGTTTGAGTGTCTGAGTGTTTGAGTGTCTGAGTGTCTGAGTGTCTGAGTGTTTGAGTGTCTGAGTGTCTGAGTGTCTGAGTGTTTGAGTGTCTGAGTGTTTGAGTGTCTGAGTGTCTGAGTGTCTGAGTGTCTGAGTGTTTGAGTGTCTGAGTGTCTGAGTGTTTGAGTGTTTGAGTGTCCCCTGGCTAGCCGTCAATAAAAATACCTGTTTATTTGTTCCGTCTGATTTGCTTAATATAAGGAATCCAAATGGTTTATACTTTTACTTTTTCCACTTAAGTACATTTTAGCAATTTCAAGTATATTTAAAACCAAATACTTTTAGACTTTTACTGAAGTTGTATTTTACTGGGTGACTATCACTTTTACTTCAGTAATTATCTATTAAAGTATCTTTACTTTTTCTCAAGTATGACAATTGAGTACTTTTTCCACCACTGATCTTCTCTAACTTGTCCGCATGACAATAACCTTAGCCTGGTGGAGCTCTACTTAGCCTGGTGGAGCTCTACTTAGCCTGGTGGAGCTCTACTTAACCTGATGGAGCTCTACTTAGCCTGGTGGAGCTCTACTTAGCCTGGTGGAGCTCTACTTAGCCTGATGGAGCTCTACTTAGCCTGGTGGAGCTCTACTTAGCCTGGTGGAGCTCTACTTAGCCTGGTGGAGCTCTACTTAGCCTGACGGAGCTCTACTTATGGAATTGTGTATTGGCTTCTTCAGAGATAAATGTGTAATGGGGTCAGGAAAGCCTGTCGCTTCCTAAAATCCTGGCTTGGGCCCTGCTCCAGTGTTGAGCACATAGACTTCGGCTTCAAGGAAGGAAAACCCTGCCTGATCGTCAAGCTCAACAGAATTGTCAACTTCAGGCCAAGGGTAAATATCCTCAGGATATAGCTTTCAGGCCTTGTCAACCAGGTCATATGCAAAGTTGACCTCTTGTGCAAATAAGGCACTCTGATATTTCCTGTGGCCCCTGGTTGATCGTTTTTGCATATTTTCCCACAAGTAGTAGTACATATTTGAATGCAAAAGTACATGTAGTTTCTTAGTTGAAAGTGTGACTGTTTTTAGCATCGTGAAGAGTAATTTATAGCCATTTTCAGATATTTTGGTGAATGACCTTTTATTGTTTAAAGAAGTGAAGAAAGAGATAGGTGTTTTCACTGTGAAACAGTGCATCAGTGTAAAATAATCCCAATCAGTAACGCTTTCTTGAAGTGTTTATTTATTATTATTATTATTGCAACAAGATAAATTCTAAGACATGATGCATTAGATCCCTTAGATCAGAGGAAAACACACTGAGAGGTCCCTGTACAGTCAGTACATAAAGGGCCACATTCTGACCTGAGATACACAAACCACAACGTTCAATGAAAGAAGCTGAAGTGGTTAAATGGAAGGATGAATGAATGTTGGATGGAAGGATGAATGAATGTTGGATGGAAGGATGAGTGAATGTTAGATGGAAGGATGAATAAATGAAACTAAGTACTTTTAAAAACAAATATTGATTAAAATGATCAAAGGTTCAATATTTCGTCAAATTTGTTTTCAGGTAATGTTGAGGTATAGAAAGTCAGACGTGTTACTGCTGTAGATACATTCATACAGTGTTTCACAGCGCTTTAATGATGATCCTAAAACACGATCACTAGAGTAGAACAAAGAGAACATTTAAACTGTAAACCCCTCCTGGTTGTAACTCGCTGTGAGGAAAATTACAGTTTACATAGGGCCTACAAATTCTCTTCTGCAAAACTGAATTGATATTAATTCATTCATACATTTTTTTGAAAGAAAACATTTATAAGATATAAAATAAAACAAATAAAAGAGTTTGTAGTGAACGGGCACAACCCCAATAATTTCTCAGAAAAGGATCCATGATATAGAACTCAAAGCAGGGGCGCAACTTTGGTTTTAGAAGTAGGGGGGGGACATGTATATAGTTTATCCAGTCGGATAAACTGTCCAAACAGCTTGGATCATCCACATTGTCCTGAAGCACACTGTTGCCTTGTTTTGTCCTGAAGCACACTGTTGCCTTGTTTTGTCCTGAAGCACACTGTTGCCTTGTTTTGTCCTGAAGCACACTGTTGCCTTGTTTTGTCCTGAAGCACACTGTTGCCTTGTTTTGTCCTGAAGCACACTGTTGCCTTGTTTTGTCCTGAAGCACACTGTTGCCTTGTTTTGTCCTGAAGCACACTGTTGCCTTGTTTTGTCCTGAAGCACACTGTTGCCTTGTTTTGTCCTGAAGCGCACTGTTGCCTTGTTTTGTCCTGAAGCGCACTGTTGCCTTGTTTTGTCCTGAAGCACACTGTTGCCTTGTTTTGTCCTGAAGCACACTGTTGCCTTGTTTTGTCCTGAAGCACACTGTTGCCTTGTTTTGTATCACATTCCAAATACTTTTTGTTGTTATTGATTTTTTAAATTTAACCAGGCAAGTCAGTTAAGAACAAATTCTAATTTACAATGATGTCCTACCCTGGCTGACGCTGTGCCAATTTTGCGCTGCACTATGGGACATCTTGTCACGGCCAGATGTGATGCAGCCTGGATTCAAACCAGTTATTGCAGTGAGATGCCTTAGACCGCTGCGCCACTTGGGTGGCCTGACACATATAGATAAAAAAATATATAAAAAATATATATAATAATAAAAAATAATACAAATTAGGTCAGTTAGGATCACCACTTTATTTTAAGAATGTGAAATGTCAGAATAATAGTAGAAAGAATGATTTATTTCAACTTTTATTCTTTCATCACATTCCCAGTGGGTCAGAAGTTGACATACACTCAATTAGTATTTGTTAGCATTGCCTTTACATTGATTAACTTGGGTCAAACGTTTCAGGTAACCTTCCACAAGCTTCCCACAATAAGTTGGGTGAATTTTGGCCTATCCCTCTTGACAGAGCTGGTGTAATTGAGTCAGGTTTGTAAACCTTGCTCGCACACGCTTTTTCAGTTCTGCCCATAAATGATCTATGGGATTGAGGTCAGGGCTTTGTGATGGCCACTCCAATACCTTGACTTTGTTGTCCTTAAGCCATTTTGACACATCTTTGGAAGTATGCTTGGGGTCATTGTCCATTTGGAATATCCATTGCGACCAAGCTTTAACTTCCTGACTGATGTCTTGAGATGTTGCTTCAATAGATTGTGCTTCACGGTTGGGATGGTGTTCTTTGGCTTGCAAGCCTCCCCCTTTTTCCTCCAAACATAACGATGGTCATTATGGCCAAACAGTTCTATTTTTGTTTCATCAGAATAGAGGACATTTCTCCAAAAAGTACGATCTTTATCCCAATGTGCAGTTGCAAACCATAGTCTGGCTTTTTTATGGTGGTTTGGAGCAGTGGCTACTTCCTTGTTGAGCGGGCTTTCAGGTTATGTCGATATAGGACTCATTTTACTGTGGGTATAGATACATTTGTACCTGTTTCCTCCAGCATCTTTACAAGGTCCTTTGCTGTTGTTCTGGGATTGATTTGCACATTTCACACCAAAATACGTTCATCTCTAGGACACAGAACGCGTCTCCTTCCTGAGCGGTATGACGGCTGCATGGAAATTGCTCCCAAGGATGAACCAGACTTGTCGAGGTCTACCATTTTCTTCTGAGGTCTTGGCTGATTTTTAAAAATTTCCCCACGCTGTCAAGCGAAGAGGCACTGAATTTGAAGGTAGGCCTTGAAATACATCCACAGGTACACCTCTAATTGACTCAAATGATGTCAATTAGCCTATCAGAAGCTTCCAAAGCCATTACATCATTTTCTGGAATTTACCAAGCTGTTTAAAGGCACAGTCAACTTAGGGTATGTAAACTTCTAACCCAGTAGAATTGTACAGATACAGATCAAGTTAAATAATCTGTCTGTAAACAATTGTTGGAAAAAGGACTTGTGTCATGCACAAAGTAGATGTCCTAACCGACTTGCCAAAACTATAGTTTGTTAACAAGACATTTGTGGCAATGACTGCACCCTAAGTTTGTAAACTTCCGACTTTAACTGTATAGAATGTTTTATTTCAGAATATGGGGGGGACATGTCCCCCTGTCCCCAATGACAATTGCGCCCCTGAATTAAAGTTCCGCTGAACATACTAAGGTAACCACTCAACCTGAATCACGAATTGACCTCCTCCATAGGCACACCACCCAGCCTTTCAGAAGGCAATTCAAGTCATTACAATATTGCTTAAACCAGCAATGGGCAACTGGGGGCCCGTGTGCTGCACCTTCTGATTTCTGATTGTCTTCTCAACTCACCATCACATCGTAGGCCTACTGTTAATGTGGAGCTAATGACAGTCAATTGCAAATTACTCTGACATAATGTATCTTATCTCACCACCACTCATGACATGGGTGTGTGTTTGATGCATGTCTCGTCAGAGTTTCTCAAAGTCGTGGTCGACAGTGCGCACCTCGTCTCTGCTGTCACATCCAACCTGGATCGATATTTGGTTTTAATGTAGACGAGAACAATGGACCACAGCTATGAGCTGGCGAAAGGTGACATGAGTTTTATGCTGCTTTCAAGACAACTGGGTAATACTGAAAAATATGAGGTCAAATTATGACGTCAGTGATCTTCAGGTCGGAAAGTCCGAGCTCTAGAAAGAGGTCAGAGATCCCAAGTTGGAATTCCGAGTTGGCTGACCGTTCAAAACGATTTTTTCCCCAGTCGGAGCTAGTTTTTTTCAGAAGTTCCCAGTTATCGGGAATGCACCGAAGTCCGAATTCTGAGATTTACGAGTTCCCAGGTACAAGTGCCCAGTTGTTTTGAATGTGGCATTAATGCTCAGATGGAGACAGCAGGGTATTCCCTTTGAGTCAGGAACCAAAACTCCTCCGTAGTGACCTGTGCATGCGTTGTCTGCAGTATTCAGTCACATGACAGCTCCATCAGCTGTTTGATTTCACTTCCTGGCATGTCAACTGAGCCAGGATCACAGTCAAACAGATTGGGAAGTAGGTCCCCAAGTGTTCTTCCAAGCATTAGAGGTGAACAGTCATCACTCGTATGGGATAATTACTGATGCTATTTTTTGTTGAAAACAAGCACATCTGAGGGAAAGGGGAATGGTTCACTTTTGAAAGAATTTCCAATAAGAATTCTTTCCGAATCCACTGATTCGGTCACTCATCTGTAGAATATTTATTTAGATGTAATCTTTATTTATCCAGGAAGTCCCTTTGAGGTCAGAATACCTAGGGAAACCTGGCCAAGATGGCAGCTCAATAGAAAAAGGTCAGCTGTCCGTTTCATACTTAATCTACCTTCTTTTCTGCAGTATTTTTCATTTTCGTCTTCTTGTCTCTCCTGGGACCTTTCGAGTTGGTTTGGTTCCTCCCTCGCGCCAGTGATTGGTTCCTCATCCTTCATTCCCAATCTCACCATATGGCAGGTCTTGTACAGGACGTAACAGAAAGCCAAAAACAAAGACGAGGAAGATGCCCAGAAGGGGTGCTTTGGTAAATATAATCCGAGAGAGAGAAAAAAAAAAGAGAGAGAAAGAGAGAGAAGAGAAGAGAGAAAGAAGCGAGATAAAGAAGAGAAGAGAGAAGAGGAGAGAAGAGACATACCAAAGTAAAGGGGCTGAATAATCTTGCACGCCCAATTTTTCAGTTTTTGATATTGTTAAAAAAGTTTGAAATATCCAATAAATGTCGTTCCACTTCATGATTGTGTCCCACTTGTTGATTCTTCACAAAAAAATACAGTTTTATATCTTTATGTTTGAAGCCTGAAATGTGGCAAAAGGTCGCAAAGTTCAAGGGGGCCAAATACTTTCGCAAGGCACTAATATGACATTTGAACTGTCTTTATTATTTTGGAACTTTTGTGAATGTAACGTTTACTGTTCACTTTTTATCGTTTATTTCACAATTGATTATTATCTATTCCACTTGCTTTGGCAATGTAAACATATGTTTCTCATGTCAATAAAGCCCCTTGAATTGAATTGAAAGGGGGAGAGAGAGGAGGAGTAGAGGGCCAGAGAGAGAAGAGGGCGAGAGAGAGGAGGAGTAGAGGGCGAGAGAGAGGAGAGGGCGGAGAGAGAGGGAGAGGGGCGAGGGAGAGGAGAGGGCGAGAGAGAGGAGAGGGCGAGAGAGTGGAGAGGGCGAGAGAGAGGAGAGGGCGAGAGAGAGGAGAGGGCGAGAGAGAGGAGAGGGCGAGAGAGAGGAGAGGGCGAGAGAGAGGAGAGGGCGAGAGAGAGGAGAGGGCGAGAGAGAGGAGAGGGCGAGAGAGTGGAGAGGGCGAGAGAGTGGAGAGGGCGAGAGAGAGGAGAGGGCGAGAGAGTGGAGAGGGCGAGAGAGAGGAGAGGGCGAGAGAGAGGAGAGGGCGAGAGAGAGGAGAGGGCGAGAGAGAGGAGAGGGCGAGAGAGAGGAGAGGGCGAGAGAGTGGAGAGGGCGAGAGAGAGGAGAGGGCGAGAGAGAGGAGAGGGCGAGAGAGTGGAGAGGGCGAGAGAGTGGAGAGGGCGAGAGAGAGGAGAGGGCGAGAGAGAGGAGAGGGCGAGAGAGAGGAGAGGGCGAGAGAGTGGAGAGGGCGAGAGAGAGGAGAGGGCGAGAGAGTGGAGAGGGCGAGAGAGAGCAAACCGAACATTGAATACTATACATTGGTCAGGGGCGAAGGCAAAGCCCTACTTTGATATAAGTATAGAAATAAAATGCATTCCACAATAATAATAACAAATAATATATCAAAGCAAAAGTGTAAGCATTTCTTGAGTGTCAACATGTTCTGTGACCGTAACAGCCGTTTTGGTGTTGAACGCCATCCTTATAAAGAGAGAGAGAGGGAGAGAGAGGGAGAGAGAGGGAGGGAGAGAGAGGGAGGGAGAGAGAGGGAGAGAGAGGGAGGGAGAGAGAGGGAGAGAGAGGGAGGGAGAGAGAGGGAGAGAGAGGGAGGGAGAGAGAGGGAGAGAGAGGGAGGGAGAGAGAGGGAGAGAGAGGGAGGGAGAGAGAGGGAGAGAGAGGGAGGGAGAGAGAGGGAGAGAGAGAGAGAGGGAGAGAGAGAGGGAGAGAGAGAGAGGGAGAGAGAGACAGAGAGACAGAGAGACAGAGAGAGACAGAGAGAGACAGAGAGAGACAGAGAGAGACAGAGAGAGACAGAGAGAGACAGAGAGAGACAGAGAGAGACAGAGAGAGACAGAGAGAGACAGAGAGAGACAGAGAGAGACAGAGAGACAGAGAGACAGAGAGACAGAGAGACAGAGAGACAGAGAGACACAAAGACACAGAGACAGAGTGACACAGAGACAGAGTGACACAGAGACAGAGTGACACAGAGACAGAGTGACACAGAGACAGAGTGACACAGAGACAGAGTGACACAGAGACAGAGTGACACAGAGACAGAGTGACACAGAGACAGAGTGACACAGAGACAGAGTGACACAGAGACAGAGTGACACAGAGACAGAGTGACACAGAGACAGAGTGACACAGAGACAGAGTGACACAGAGACAGAGTGACACAGAGACAGAGTGACACAGAGACAGAGTGACACAGAGACAGAGAGACAGAGACAGAGAGACAGAGAGACAGAGAGGGAGAGAGGGAGAGAGAGAGAGAGAGAGAGACAGTCGTTTTGGTGTTGAACGCCATCCTTATAAAGCGTTGATAGAATCCATTCCCCCCCTGGGACTAATGAAACAAGATGAACGTTGGCTATTATAAAGCAAGACATGGACTATTCAAATGTTGTTGTGTGAAACACAACGTTTCAGTGGACACTTACGCATTGCATCAGACGTATCATATTTTAACATTCTCTGGATTTGAATCCTTTGAATGTTTGTTTGAGCCTCCCTAAACAAAAACAATAACAGGGCCTGCTTTTTTTCAGAACTCTTCCAATGGTTCTATTGCCTCAGATACATTTTATAAAAAAATATATATTTCAAATACTATTTTATCTCAGGTCAGACTTTAACTCAGGTTTAGTTAGACTGACCTTTAATCCGGACCTTCAACTCGCCATCGATGAACTTCAACAGCTGGTCCTTTGTCTCCACTTTGTTGGGCGACAAGAAATACCCATCGTTAGACACGTTGAGCACGGTGATGAAGGACACTTCCCTGGCAACACACACACACACACCACACACACACACACACACACACACACATTGGGTTTTTAGGGTTAGTTGTCAACACGCCATGTGTACTACTAGGCTGGCCAGGTTCTGGAGAACCGTATTTTTCGCCAGAAATAAAGATCCTAATTACGCTTAACTCAACATTTGCGTATATCATTAATTGTACGCCAATGGCAGATTTGTGCCAAAACTTCTGGCTACTTCTAACAACTAAAGAAGGGGAGAATAGAGAAACGATCACTCACTCCATTATGAGGCCATTGATGTACTCGTTTCCGTCCAAATGGCCGAACTGGAATTCTCTTGAGAACACCAGGATCATGTTCATTAGGGTACAACGTAGAAAAACATATTCCAAAATAAATAAAAAAAGTGCATTTTTCATTGCACAAGTTCAGATATTACCTGTACTGTTTCACTCTGTTTCAAACCAACTCACTTGCTACAGAAGTCCTTGTATTCAGTGGCCACTCTTTTCACCATGGTCTTGGAACTGAGTAGGGTAGAGTATTTGATTAATAAGGATAGAATATTAATATAGTGTTTTGAGGATAATATTTGCCACAGGAACAACAGTTGATTTTGTAAGGGTGAACTTGGCCAAATACAAACTTGAGATCTACAGTAAATGTGTAACTTAAAATGTAGCACAGATATGAGGTAAATGTGTAATTCAGACGAACTATCCGTAACATTATATTGGGTTAAAAGAGATACTCATACCGGATGCTCTCCTTAGTGGGGGTTTTCTCCTCCACTACAACCAGAACCACCAGTTTGCCTATGGTGAGGAATGCATATAAAACACAGAAACATTTATGGTGAGGAACGCACATAAAACACCAAAACATTTCCAGACACGGAGGAACACTCATTTAACATCACTTCATATGCATCATTCACAGAGACTTTTATTTCAGCTTGACTCAATAAAGCCACACTCTGTGAGAATGTATTAGCAATGTAATGCACAAGTCATACACTCACTGAATATTGGACACTGTTGCCTGCCACCTTGTGGTAGACAAGTAGACACACAGAGACATCTATTCTATAATACTTATAATTCCTGAAAAGTAATTTACTAGTAAAGGACATCCTCTACCATGTTCGCAGTGTGTGTGTGTGTGTGTGTGTGTGTGTCTGTGAGATGCGTGTGTGTCCATGAGAGAGTGTAACAAACCTGTATCTCCCATTGCATAAAAGGTGTAGCTGTCAATCGGGAGGTAATTGAGGAATCGTTCTCTATTGATCCACGACGTGAGGTCCCCATCCTGTTGTTCTAAAAGACAAGACAAAGAACATACAGTATAACAGATAGTTTCTAGTCTGAGAATACTAAGGTTAACCAGAGAGTGAATAAACAACAGGAAAATACACAAAAAAGTATTGATTGATCAAACAACAGCCGAGGTATAGATGGCTTTCAGTGACGTTGTCAGTCAACCGATGTGCGTGCATTCATGGGGCAGAAGTCTGTGTGTTGTTGTGATTCTGGATGGCCAGACAGCTGTCAGCAATGACAAGAAACGGCCATGTGGGAGAATCATGACTCGTTTCAGCTACTTTCATCTTGTTCTTGATACCGTGTCTTTTTTTGAGGCGTTTGACTGATTTGTCAATGCTAATATGGCAAATCTAGCTAACCAACAACTGTAACGACATACTTGAGAAGTAACAAGTGCTCATTGTACAAATGTATTTATGTTTTCAATAAGCATTGGAGACTAAATATTGTTTACATGTTAACAATCTAAGCCAACCTGGTCTGTTTTGCCCCATAGTTGTGCACGTATCGGTTTTGTTGCTAAACAACCAACCCGTCTACAATGAACCCTTTTATTTGTGAACAATCCCTTCAACAAAATTGTAGATGACTATGTACTAGGGATGTGGTCCAATTCTATACCCTTCTTATTCGGAAGTGTGCACTCACACACTTTCCTTCATGGATTTAAAATGATTGGATTGAGGTCAGGAATATGGTGAAAACCCTCCGGCCGTGGTTGCACCAATCCAATGCTTTTAAATGCATGAGGGGGGAGTGAATGAGTGGTCTGGGTGAAGGGAAAAGAATCCCAAGCGAAAAACAAATTAATATATTATAAACTGATTGGCTGAACGCCGTGGTATATCCGACCGCATACCACGGGTGTGACAAAATATGTATTGTTAATGCTCTAATTACGTTGGTAACCAGTTTATAATAGCAATAAGGCACCTCTGGGGGTTGTGATATATGGCCAATATACCACGGCTAATGTCAAGACTTCCGCCGAAGTCGGCTCCTCTCCTTGTTCAGGCGGCGGTCGACGTCACCGGCTTTCTAGCAGCTCCATTTTTTTATGTATCCATTTGTTTTGTCTTGTTCCCTGAACACCTGGTTTTCATTCCCCAATCAATTTATATGTATTTATTCCTCTGTTCCTCCATCATGTCTTTGTGTAAGATTGTTTGTGTTATGTGTATTTTGATATTGTTACGCGCATTACTTTTTGTGTATGTTCCGTGTTTTGGGCACATGTTGTTATTTTGTGCTGTCATTTTGACCGGAATAAAAAGTGTGCCTGTTCACTACACTCTGCTCTCCTGCACCTGACTTCGCCTCCGATACACACCCCTAACAGCTAAGGGCCGTGTCCTGGCACTCCGCGTTGCGTCGTGCTAAGAACAACCCTTGGCCGTGGTATATTGGCTATATACCACACCGCCTCGGGCCTGCTTAAATATACTTCAAATTCAAGGTGTACTTTTCTAGTATATCTTTAATTATACTATACATATACTATAATTTTACTTTAATTTCATACGCTTTCATTGTAATATTCGTTCAAAATAAACTTGGGAGTTGTTTTTAAGTTGAAGCATTATTTTCTGAAATTCTGTTCGTGATCAAGTACTCAATAAGTATTCACTGAGTGTACAAAAGATTAAGAACACCTTGCTAATATTGAGTTATTTCATTGCATATTACAACAAAAGTTTGAAATAACACTGGTGCACAGTTATCAATTACTTTAGTTTGAAATTGCCACTCCAGCCACAACTACTTTGTGAGTGGCCTGTTGTAACCGTGGGTAAGAGGATATCTTGCTCAATCAATGAAGCCTTAATGTTGCTAATTATAATAAGCCTATGTGGTTAATGAATAAAAGTATACTTGTAACACATTAAAAGTACACTTTCTTCATAAAGAATATAGAAACTATATTTTCAAATACTATTTAATTGACCATGCTAGTTTACTAATAATATAAGGACGTTGATTGACCATCTACATCAGGCTTACATTTATAGTGAATTATAATTTTTGTATATTACTAATTTATGAGAAATATACATAAAACATACCAAAAGTGTATTCAAATAATATTTGTTTTGCTCTTTATCTAATATACTAAGAATGTACTTAAGTACAACAACAGAAAAGTGTCCTAATTGAGATCATTTAAAATATATTTAATATACTGAAATGCTAATAAAACACTTATTAACTGGACATTAAAACATATTAAATATATTTACATTTGTTCCAATTTAGATCATTTTAAATATACAAATATTTATCACTGACATACTTCGATAAATTACAAATATATTAATCAAGTATTTTTTCCCCGCTTGGGACTGTAATTCAACTCTGGTCTCTTACCATCATAAAGGAAGTAAGTGCCATCCTTGAACACTGCCACAGCAGGGTATTCCTGGAGAGTAACTGCCTGAGAATGACCAGAAATGAGAAACAATTCACTTTGGGAAGATATGATGAAAGCACAATGTCAAGGCACCTGGAGGCAGTGGTTCAATCCCCCCATTCCACCCCTCACTTTCTGCCCTGTGTCCTTATCATTTATCTACCCATATTCTCCTATACCTGTCAATAAAACTACAAAATACCCTAATACAGGGTTTTCCAAACTCGGTCCTGGGGTCAAGTTTTGGAAACCCTGCCCTAATGTATATATATATATATATATATATATATATATAAATCCGTCTTTAACCTGTCTCCTCCCCTTCATCTACACTGATTGAAGTGGATTTAACAAGTGACATCAATAAGGGATCATAGCTTTCACCTGGATTCACCTGGTCAGTCTATGTCATGGAAAGAGCAGGTGTTCTTAATGTTTTGTGCACTCACTGTATGTCACATATATACACACACGCTATGAAAAGGTGCCGTGGCATTCTTCCAGGGCCAGTCCCCTAATCTTTTGAATGGGCTTGCTTGACGATTATATGAAAACACGGTCATTTAAGATATAATATATATTTGTGTTTGTGGATTAATTGACTTCTGACAAGATGCCTTTTATGAAGTTTTTGCATTATAGACCATTCCGCTATGTTCCCCCCATGGAGAGATGATTCTTTAACATTTAATCCCTGTACTGAAAAATAGCCATGAGCGAGAGAGAGAGCAAGAGAGAGAGAGAGCAAGAGAGCGAATGAGGGAAAATAGCTAACTTGCATACAGGACCAGATAATGGGGGATTTGAAGATGTAATAACTCACGCTGTTATCCCATCTGGTTGGTATGGCTTACCATGTGTTGCACAAAACACACGTATCCACACACACACGCGCCGTGGAATTTGCTGCAGGGCTTTTAAATCTTCACTAAGCCTATTACTGCCGAACAGACTGGCCTAATTCTGGGCCTGTGGGCCTAAGTTTGACTAGGCTGGTTGCCTTATTGCACATGTGGTGAAGCCTTACTCTATGGTGAACATAAGAAAAACCTTTTTCAGAGAACCTTTATATCATTGTATAGTATGGGTCAAATGGGGCTAAGTGACAATGATGTGGGATTGCGGTTTAATTACCTCAGCCTTAAGAATAACTACACTAAATAACCCAGTGTGTGTTCTGTCCAGTATTTACCCAGCGCTGGGTTACTAAATAAAAGGTCATACTAACTATGAAAACCAATATGTGATGGTACACATCAACATTTAGCCCAGGGTTTCCAAAACTCGGTCCTGGGGGACGGCAAAACTCGGTCCTGGGGGACGGCAAAACTCGGTCCTGGGGGACGGCAAAACTCGGTCCTGGGGGACGGCAAAACTCGGTCCTGGGGGACGGCAAAACTCGGTCCTGGGGGACGGCAAAACTCGGTCCTGGGGGACGGCAAAACTCGGTCCTGGGGGACGGCAAAACTCGGTCCTGGGGGACGGCAAAACTCGGTCCTGGGGGACGGCAAAACTCGGTCCTGGGGGACGGCAAAACTCGGTCCTGGGGGACGGCAAAACTCGGTCCTGGGGGACGGCAAAACTCGGTCCTGGGGGACGGCAAAACTCGGTCCTGGGGGACGGCAAAACTCGGTCCTGGGGGACGGCAAAACTCGGTCCTGGGGGACGGCAAAACTCGGTCCTGGGGGACGGCAAAACTCGGTCCTGGGGGACGGCAAAACTCGGTCCTGGGGGACGGCAAAACTCGGTCCTGGGGGACGGCAAAACTCGGTCCTGGGGGACGGCAAAACTCGGTCCTGGGGGACGGCAAAACTCGGTCCTGGGGGACGGCAAAACTCGGTCCTGGGGGACGGCAAAACTCGGTCCTGGGGGACGGCAAAACTCGGTCCTGGGGGACGGCAAAACTCGGTCCTGGGGGACGGCAAAACTCGGTCCTGGGGGACGGCAAAACTCGGTCCTGGGGGACGGCAAAACTCGGTCCTGGGGGACGGCAAAACTCGGTCCTGGGGGACGGCAAAACTCGGTCCTGGGGGACGGCAAAACTCGGTCCTGGGGGACGGCAAAACTCGGTCCTGGGGGACGGCAAAACTCGGTCCTGGGGGACGGCAAAACTCGGTCCTGGGGGACGGCAAAACTCGGTCCTGGGGGACGGCAAAACTCGGTCCTGGGGGACGGCAAAACTCGGTCCTGGGGGACGGCAAAACTCGGTCCTGGGGGACGGCAAAACTCGGTCCTGGGGGACGGCAAAACTCGGTCCTGGGGGACGGCAAAACTCGGTCCTGGGGGACGGCAAAACTCGGTCCTGGGGGACGGCAGAACAAAGCACAAAGAAACTGTTGTACATCCTTGCCACCCTGCTGCATTTGAACATGGAGCTGAGACCAAAAAAAAAAAAAAAAGATACATTCTCTTTATTGTAATTTATTTGAAATAGCTTTGAGAACAAAATATATTTAAAAAGAATACTTTCAATAAATATTTAGATTGCTATAAAAATGTATACCACACAATTACAGAAAATATATACATTTGACATGCTCTCTAAATCATCCTCTCCGTCATCCTCATGTTGGGCGTGCTGGGTAATGCTCTGGTCATCTACGCCTTCTGCCACAGCCGTATTTGGTTTTGTATATACACTTAAATATCAAAAGTAGATGTAATTACTAAAATACTTAAGTATCAAAAGTATAAATAATTCAAAATAAAAAAGTTAAGCAAACCATTGATAGCCAGGGGCGCATTCCAATTTACAAATGAAGTACATTTGTTTAGTGAGTCCCCAGATCAGAGTCAGTAAAGATGACCAGGGATGTTCTGCTAAGCTTTCAACATGTACGAACTTTTGGGTGTCACGGGAAATGTATGGAGTAAAAAGGATATTATTTTGTTTAGGAATGTAGTGAAGTAAAAGTACAAATTGTCAAAAATAAAAATAGTAAAGTACAGATCACTCCCAAAAAGAAAACTACTTATGTAGTACTTTAAAGTATTTTTACACCACAGAATTTAGGCTTTTAGCTTAATGACAACTAGTAATGATAAAATATGCTAAGTTTTTTTTTTAAACACCTAAAAATACAATTTATTTCACAATAATCATTCTGCAGTTTCATTATATTGAAAATACAGTTCATGGACCTATAAGAAATACAGAACTTAGTAAACCTGTGGTAAAAAAAAAAAAAAGGTTTATTTAAAATCAGGGAGTCCCTTGAGAGGAATACTCTTAATGGAGATCTTGCCAAGACAGCAGCTTTACAAATGCCTAAAAGTGACATTAAAAACAGGCAATACAAACAAGCAATATATAAATCTCTACACAATACATAATGCAAATGCTTTAGGCTACTATTAAATGCTTGAAAACCAGCAAGTATCTCTCAGTAAACATTTCTTCAGGTTAGAGCCTGCACGTGGCCAGGTGAGTGAACAACAAAGGCTTACCTCAGTTCATTTAAAAATCTGTCCCCTCCTCATTCCCTTCCATCTGTATTGATTTGGGAAAGACTTGACAGGGGAAAACAATATGCTGGAAGATCCTCATGGACTTTTATCCGAAACAGTTATTTCCGATCAATGCAATGAGGTGGTGAGGAGAGGATATACGTGTTAACAATTGAAAAAGAGCCTAAATTCAGTTACCAGGAAATCTTTGAAAACAAGCCGAAGATCAGCTAACACGGAGCAGGAGATATTTACTAGAGGTGTACCGAGTAGTCGGACAAAACAAGTATTGTAACGAATATGGGTGTCGCGGCCGCCGTCTTGGAAATGACCGGACCAAGGTGCAGGTGAGCGTACATTTTCCTTTATTTATGTCAATGTCGCCTACAAAGACCCCGACCGTGACGCTTCCTAAGGCCACTAACCAAGATAACTACCCACAAAATAAAAAGGAAAAAATGCAGCCTAAGTATGATTCCCAATCAGAGACAACGATAGACAGCTGTCCCTGATTGAGAACCATACCCGGTCAAAACATAGAAACAGAAAACATAGAAATAAAGAAACTAGAATGCCCATCCTAGTCACACCCTGGCCCACCCAAAATAAAGAATAAAAGCCTGTCTATGGCCAGGGCGTGACAATGGGAAAATTTCTGGAAATTAAACAAAAACATTTTCAGGTGTCAGGGGCCTGTTGCACAAAAGTAGAATTAAGACATCCGGGATAAATGACTCAGCTGAGCTCAATGAAGCCAAAACATGTGCGTCCAGGCTTAATTGGTTGCACAAAGACCAAGCCAGGATGAGCAGACACGGATTCATTAAGCCAGGTGAAACCAATCCTGGATAGGTGCGCGCTCACGGCTCACTCAAATAGACCCCGCCACAGATCACAGATTAACTGATTTACCATGGCAACTAGAGCCGCGTACTTTTCCCCGTCGGAAGCACAAATCCTCATGGAGGCATACGAGGAGGTAAAAGATATAATTAAGAAGAAAGGCAACACCGCCACAGTGATAAAGCAAAGAGAAAAAGCGTGGCAAAGTATTGCAGACCGCCTGAATGCGTAAGTAGTGCACAATTACACACTCACCGCTCCGCTGAAACATCACAATTACAATTCAAATATTTAATTCACATCTCCAAAAATGCAGTTGTACTGTAATTATGAAACGGTTAAATTTTTTATTGAAATGCACTGCAGATATGAGTGAAATTGTGTAAAGTAACTCCATCACACTGTATAAAGCTATGATAAATTTTGATATTTTTACTGAAAACAAGACAAAAATACCAAGTAATTTTTTGCAGTGTGACTCCATTAAATGTGTGTGTGTGTGTGTGTGTAGATTAAACATGAACGGGCCAAAACGGACATGGCAGCAGGTCAAAATCAAATACAAGAACATTCTGCAGAATGGTATGGTCCCTGACTAATATTTAACAAAGCACAAGCATATATTGTACCCAGAAGGTGCCTGCTCACACATTGTCTGTACTGTTTTAGCAGTGAAAAAGAATACCCACAGACAAGGCACGGGTGGTGGGTCACCAAAGGCTGACCTTACCCCAGCAGAGGACATGGCCTTGGAGCTAAATAAAGGCAGGCCCGTCTTAGAGGGGATCCCTGGGGGGAAAGAGACGAGCATAGGTTCCTCCCAAGATGCCACCCGCTTCATTCAAGGTATGTCCTTCCATCTCTACATGGGATACAACCACATTCATATTGAATCAATTTGGACTGTCTGACTTTGGTTTACCTATTGCCTTGCAGTGTCTGGCAGCACTGTGTTCCTGTTAGAGCCACCAGCACAAGCACCAGACGATGCTGATCCAGTGAGTACTCCATCAAAGGCATACTGTAGGCCTGGCATGTCTTGTCTACTAGCTTCAATATGAATCCGATTAAATGTGATAGGGTGAAGGCCCCAGTGCAGCAGCAACAGCACATGATGGAGACGATGATGAGGAGGAGACCATCTCTCTGGATTCCAGAAGGCATGAGGTATCATGTTAAGACTGTGAAAGTACTATTTACTCTACAATGGTGAGGAGTCCTCATCAAAATCAAAAAATCTAAATTCTTTTACAGGACCCAGATGCTATACAGTGGGAAAACCAGCTTGGCAACATAGTGCGTATTAATAAAAGGACACCACATCCTGCCAAATTCCAGCTGCGCTAATTGTATTGTGTTCACAGAGCTCACAAGCTATCAGAAAGTTGTATGGCAACCACCTCCGGCGCCAAATAGAACTGGCAGACATAGACATTCAGTACAAGAAGAAAAAGATGGAAAATCTTGCACTGGAGTTCGAAATAAAAAAGAGGACAATTAGGAAACTGGACCTTGAAATAAAAAAACTTGAGGGAGGTGAGATATGCCTTCAATGTACACTGTATGCTAACTGTAACACAAATGTATTAATCATTATTTTTCTTTCCTCCCCCAGCTCCAAGAAGATGACACAGCTCAAAATAAAAATTAGGTATATTCTCGTAAAGTCAAGTGAGCCATGACATATGAGCTCTTATTGTGAGCACACAGGACGGTGGCATCTTTCTAAGTTTTTTTTTATTTTCCCAGCAATCAGTACAACCAAGTCATCGTTATAAGGCATCGCCCTCTTTTGCCCACCCCCCCAGCACCAGGTGTGGCCACTAGCCTATATGAAGGCCCAAAATTGTGTGTTCCTTTCTGCTCTGACAATGGCATGCCCATTCGTGCGAGATGTGGTGGATGAAGAAGCACTTGTGCTGAGGAGAGCCTTCAGGCGAGAAAGGGTCTTCAGGGACCGGTTGGACCCACTGGCCTTCCCTGATGACAATCTATATGAAAGATACAGGTTTTCTGCAGATTGCATCAGGTATCTATGCAGACTACTGGGTCCCAGGATTAAGCACCGCACTGCACGGAGCCATGCACTGAGTGTGGAGCAAATGGTTTGTGTGGCCTTGCGCTTTTTTGCTAGTGGAGCCTTCCTGTACTCAGTGGGGGATGCAGAACAGCTGAACAAGGCCACAATTTGCCGCACAATAAGGAGTGTGTGTCTGGCTATCAAAGCATTAGCAGATGTCTTCATCTCCTTCCCTGGCCACAGAAGACTCTGTGACATCAAAGAGGAGTTCTATAGGATTGCAGGTAAGAGGATCTACAAATTACAGGACAACTGTTAACACATAGTAGGATACTCATTACTTTGTGTGACAGGTTTCCCCAATGTCATTGGTGCAGTGGACTGCACACACATAAGGATAAAAGCCCCCTCAGGTGCCCATGAGGCCGATTTTGTGAATAGGAAATCCTTTCACAGCATTAATGTTCAGGTGAACATAACTTTTTGATATTGTCCATTGACGAACACTCTGCATTGCCAGTGATGTGCATTGATTGGTGTAATATTCCTCATCTTATGATTTCAGATGGTCTGCAATGCTGACTGTGTGATCAGCAATGTTGTGGCAAAATGGCCTGGCTCAGTCCATGACTCCAGAATCTTTCGGGCCTCTGAAATCTATCACAAGGTAAGCCACACAACCCCTATTTATAACCATCATGGCTGTGTCAAGAATATCACTGTGTTTATGAGGTAGTAATGATGAGATTTTGTGTTGACAGGTGAATTCTCTGGTGTGTTGCTGGGAGACAGGGGGTATGGCTGCCAGCCTTTTCTCCTGACACCTTTCACAGACCCCCAGGAAGCACAGGAGGCCTACAACCATGCCCATGCCAGGACCAGGGCCAGAGTTGAAATGACCTTTGGCCTCCTGAAGGCACGCTTTCACTGCCTTCACAAATTAAGGGTCAGCCCTGTTAGGGCATGTGATATTACTGTGGCTTGTGCTGTCCTCCACAATGTGGCCTGCCTGAGGAAGGAGAGGGCCCCCAGAGTGCCACCAGCCATGGACTGGGACAATCCGGCAATCTTCCCTGATGACGACAGTGGTCGGCTGCTGAGGGACCAATATGTGTTGAATTATTTTAGTTAGTATGTGTGCTTTCAATTTTGGTTAAATATGTCCTGCGGTGGCAGAGGAATTTTGTTTTTTTTGGGTTCGTTTTTTGACGAATTTGGCCTCTTATGATGTTTGTGCGGTATACTGTGTGTAATACAAGGCTGCAGGGAGGCTACTGCATCCATTCATTTGTCTGTTCAGTTGATGTGTATGGATTTGTCCTGCATTTATTTTAGTGTGCAGACATGCAGGGTGTGTTATATACAGACCTTTGAATGTGTATGTATCATTTTGTATAATATGCTTGGATTCTGTGCTTTCCATCTTGTAGAGTCACTGTGACTTCAGTTTCGAAAGGAGCTAATGGTTTACCTGCTTTGTTTTGTCCTTATTCAATAAAGGAACATAATGTTACACATTGTGTTTTTATATTCATATGGAATGTGTATTTGTTTATATGACAGAGTACTAGGGCCACACTGAAGAAAAAGGATAAAGTCATAAATTTATGAGGCTGGTTCTTTCTGCAGAAAAGCTACATATTGTTTTTACAGTTTTGATACTTATGACAATGTGATACTTAATATTCTGGCACATCAGCATGTCTTTGTTTATGAAACCATACTGAAGTACAATTTCACGAAATGCCCCACATCTGTCATTTTAACAACTGTCCTCCTTTAAAACAACTGGTTACAATATTATGACTTGTGTTTTTTTCCCCTCTGTGGCCCTAATATTCTATCATTTTATATATAGCCTTATAGTCTATGGGAAACTGTAAATTATCTAATGATAGCAACATCTAAAAATCATTTTTTATCCAAAATCATTGAAATGAATGATCACAAACGTTTAAATAACAGTGGGTCTAGTTATATGTGATAACAATGTATAGTGAGCAGTGAAATAACTATTGGTTTCCATTTGTGGTGACTGCTGACTGACATTAGGGATGAGATTAAATAGATCCTGGAATTTAGCCTGGTCTGGAGCAGGCTAGCTCCACAGAATAAATCTCCATGGTAATTTATACCATAACATATCCTCCTGCCCCCTATCCATCTTTAGTGCAACCGGATTACGGATCAATTGAGCCAGGATCACCAAGATATCCTGGCTTAATCCCTTATCCTAGTTTTGTGCAACAGGCCCCAGGACGGATATTTTTCATGTCAATGAGTCAAGAGAGGTGCTACATGATCTAAATATCCCAACTGGCTAGTTTGCCTGTCTATAAAGGGAAGGGTGGGTTGTACTTGGATCCTGCTACTCTGATTGGATAGAGTGAAGCTGTATTTCTCTGTCCACTCGCTTCATAATTTCACCCAATCACTTTCACTTCTATTTTTCGGTCTGCTGCTGCCTCCTGTTAGACTGCTACCATGATAAATTAAATGGTAAGGACGATTGCTATCAATCTATCAATGTGCATAATATCTAACAAGTCGGGGCGACAAAATTGAAAAAATATAAATACGTCGCCGAGAATTCTGACTGATATCAAACTTGTCTGCCCGCTGCAAATTGAAGACAGACACAGGTCAAACACAGACACACCCCTCTGCAGTTCATCGTCTAAAGCTTGTTTGTTTAGTAAATTAACACTGGAGTGATAGATGTGCAGATGATGATGTGCAAGTAGAAATACTGGTGTGCAAAAGGGCATAAAAGTAAATAAAAACAATATGGGGATGGGGTATGTTGATTGGATGGGCTATTTACTGATGGGCTATGTACAGCTGCAGCGATTGGTTAGCTGCTCAGATAGGTGATGTTTAAAGTTAGTGAGGGAAATATAAGTCTCCAGCTTCAGCGATTTTTGCAATTCATTCCAGTCATTAGCAGCAGAGAACTGGAAGGAAAGGAGGCCAAAGGGGGTGTTGGACCTTACAGATAATTGTCGTCTGGTAGAAAGCAGACGAAACCAGGTTTTTCTCTAGGATTTTAAAGTCAATTGAGACTCACATTAGTGATTTACCTCAATAGTTAATGATTTAACTACAGCTTCATATAGGTGATGAGTCTAAGACTTGACGCCCTTGACAACGCTTAAACCAAAATACTGCACTGTTAATCTAATAAAGGAATTAGATGGTATGATATTAACTCAATTGCAAAATGATCAGGGAACCAACGGATGCAAGATGAAAATACACAGGCTCTATCTCATTTGGATATTGATTATTGTACTGCAATGTTGAGTGAGCTAGCATTTCATTGCACCTTTTGCACTTTCTGCTAATGGTGTATGTGACAAATACAATTACATTTGATTTGAATAGTCTAAAATGGCTTTCTCTACTTGTCTACTTTTCTTCATTTACACTGGTGTAAAATAACTCTATTGGACTAGCTGGCATAATGAACTGGATTGGACTGGCATAAAGAACTGGATTGGACTAGCTGGCGTAAATAACTGGTTTGGACTAGCTGGCGTAAATAACTGGATTGGACTAGCTGAAGTAATGAACTGGATTGGACTGGCATAAAGAACTGGATTGGACTAGCTGGCGTAAAGAACTGGATTGGACTGGCTGGCGTAATGAACTGGATTGACTAGCTGGCGTAATGAACTGGATTGGACTGGCTGGCGTAATGAACTGGATTGGACTAGCTGGTGTAAAGAACTGGATTGGACTAGCTGGCGTAAAGAACTGGATTGGACTAGCTGGCGTAATGAACTGGATTGGACTAGCTGGCGTAATGAACTGGATTGGACTAGCTGGCGTAATTAACTGGATTGGACTAGATAAAGAACTGGATGTGACTAGCTGTCATAAAGAACTGTATTGGACTAGGTATTGTAAAGAACTGGATTGGATTTAGTAAGGAACTGGATTGAACTAGATTAAGAACTGGATTGGACTAGGTAAAGAACTGGATTGGACTAGATCTAGTATAGGCTTCACTATGTTCTTTTCACCAGTTTGTTACAGATCAAAACAAGACCACCAGATCAATGCAGATGAAGGAGAGGAGACGAGGAGAGAAAGCCACTATCGAGATGCACCCAAAGAACTGCACCATATCTGGAATGTGCTTTTATCCTTATTGGCCAGTTGGCGGCAGTGTTGTGCAGTTTACATTCTAGACTGGGGAACCAATTCCAATGTGTGCCCCACTCAGGCATGAGATACACAATTTACTTACTCTCATTTATGTACCCTTTTCTCACTGTGCATTATGGCGTCAGTTTTAATCCTACGGCAATGTGGGCTCCAACAAGATATGCAATAAGGGTACAGATCCATGGGAATGTGGTGGGGTCTGGTCTGGTGGTAGTGCTGCCGCCTGCAGACCACCACATTGCCCCACCACTCCCTTCCTGTGCTATATCCCTCTGATCTCCCCATCCCCAACCAGTATTTATCAACAAAACTTTAACATAGCAGATTCCAGGATGTGAAACCCTAGAATAAGTTGAGCGAACCTTTTTCCTGCATGTTGGGAAAACACATCTAGTGATTTAACCTGGAAAAGAATGACACCAGTTCTCAATGCAATGCAATATATTTCGTGTTAATTTATTTTATATTTAACATTTATTTAACTAGGCAAGTCAGTTAATATCTTGTTAAGAGTTAGTATATTGGTGAGTTAGTATATTGGTTAATAAGATTGGAGAACGAGTATTTTTACTCTACCATCATCGTGGCACAAATGTGAAACCATTTGAATCTAGCAGCAGCAGTCTGTAACCTACATCATTTAGACCAGACCAGGTGAGTCTAGCAGCAACAGTCTGTAACCAGGGGTTGGGTAGGTTACTTTCTAAAAGTAATCCGTTACAAGTTACACTACATGGCCAAAAGTACTGTGCCTGTTCAAAATTGTTATCAGTAACGTACCCTTTGGATTACCCAAACTCATTAACGTAATCTGAATGATTTCAGTTACTTTCCTCTTAAGAGGCATTAGAAGACAACAACAAAAAAAAGGATTTGTCAAACACATTGGTGAGTCATCATTGTGGTCTTGTGGTCAAAACTCACTCAAGTGGAACAAACTTAAACTTGAGCCTTGTTTTTTTTATGCTGAATTGAATTTCATTGAGAAAACAGAAAGGTCTCAATGTATTTTTGCAAAACATAATTTCTGAATTTAAAAGTAATCTAGTCTTTCCAAAAGTATCTTTAATTCGATTACAATATTTTTGCTGGTAACATAACTTGTTACAGGTACAGTTTTTTGTCGGGGTAATCAGATTACACATAACTGACTACTGTAATCTGTTACTCCCCAACCCTGTCTGTAACCTACATCATTTGGACCGGACCAGTGAAAGTGAGAACCATACAGAATCAAACAATATGTCCGCCCCTGTCGTTCATTCCAGAATATCAGTCTCGTAGGTCAGTAGTTGGTAGTACGTCAGATTAGGGAAAGACGTTTCTTGGTCTTCGGCACTACCATCCGATGATGCTGTCTCAACGATGTCCAGGGTCTCCTTAAACCCAGATTGGGTATCGTACCTGAAAAACGATGGGGAAATATGAAAATACTCCAAAGACAAGGCATTGGAGAATGTAGTGTAAGAAAGATGCAGGCATGTTGATGGCTGGTGACTTGTTCTATGTGAGACAAAGAAACAGCAAATATATTATTTCTTTAAAGACAAAAAGGGAATAGACTGAAAAACGATATTGTGGGTTTTTTTCTCCCCCTTCTTCATTCGTCCACTGTTGATGCAGTCCCGAAATGTTTCGCATGTCAGCAGTCAAGTTTTCAAGATATTGGACTTTAAAGAAGCAAAGTGTCACCTGCCACATCATCATGATATTGAAAAATGCAGTGCAATCTGCCTTTAATTAAAGGGGAAGTTTGTTTCTTTCCGACTATGGATGAACCGGCAGCAAGAGCGACATCATTGATGTATACAGAGAAGAGAGTCGGTCCAAGAATTTAACCCTGTGGCACCCCCATAGAGACTGCCAGAGGTCCAGACAGCAGACCCTCCAATTTGACACACTGAAAAACAAGCCCGCACAAAACCCGGCGGGCCTACTGGGTTTAAATAGCCCACAACCAAACCTAAACACGAAACAGGTGCAACAAATCAGACACAACTAAAGGAAACAGAAAAGGGGATCGGTGGCAGCTAGTAGGCCGGCGACGACGACCGCCGCCCGAACAGGCACCATCTTCGGCGGGATCCGTGACACTGACAGTTGTAAAGTTATTTCAACAGTGTTTTTTTTAGCAATGTCCAGCATCCCAAGACTAGAATATTTGAAGCAATGCTATGTTAAAGGAAACGGATAGACCCCGCTATCGGTGTACACATGGGCATGGGGAAAGACATGTGGAGCGAGGGAAAGTGGATGCTCTTTTCCCCCATGCTTTTGGGTGTACCGCTACCCGAGTCCATCCATTCCCATTAGCATTGCTACATGCTCTGAAAATGCTAACCAGGAAATGCTGGACGTAATTAGCTAAATAATGGCCAAGTGGGCTGAAGACGTTAAAAAACAAAAAGATTACCTTTTCAACCCCAAAAAATGTGTATTTTCAATGTTCTTTGCTCATAGGGCAACTGTCTAAACGAATTGATTTAAAAAAATATATATATATTTTAAGTGAACTAATTCTTTAAAAATAACATAATTAATGTGTCATAATTTTCTAAACCACAACCAAGACTGTACGTCATTACAATGGATAGTAGCAAGTGATACAATAAACATGACTGTCCACTAGGGGAAATTTCAGAGTGATTTACACATAGTATGAAATAAAATTATTTTATTTTTTATTTCACCTTTATTTAACCAGGTAGGCAAGTTGAGAACAAGTTCTCATTTACAATTGCGACCTGGCCAAGATAAAGCAAAGCAGTTCGACACATACAACAACACAGAGTTACACATGGAGTAAAACAAACATACAGTCAATAATACAGTATAAACAAGTCTATATACGATGTGAGCAAATGAGGTGAGATAAGGGAGGTAAAGGCAAAAAAAAGGCCATGGTGGCAAAGTAATAACAAAATAGCAAGTAAAACACTGGAATGGTAGATTTGCAGTGGAAGAATGTGCAAAGTAGAAATAAAAATAATGGGGTGCAAAGGAGCTAAATAAATTAATTAATTAATTAAATACAGTAGGGAAAGAGGGTAGTTGTTTGGGCTAAATTATAGATGGGCTATGTACAGGTGCAGTAATCTGTGAGCTGCTCTGACAGTTGGTGCTTAAAGCTAGTGAGGGAGATAAGTGTTTCCAGTTTCAGGGATTTTTGTAGTTCATTCCAGTCATTGGCAGCAGAGAACTGGAAGGAGAGTCGGCCAAAGAAATAATTGGTTTTGGGGGTGACTAGAGAGATATACCTGCTGGAGCGTGTGCTACAGGTGGGAGATGCTATGGTGACCAGCGAGCTGAGATAAGGGGGGACTTTACCTAGCAGTGTCTTGTAGATGACATGGAGCCAGTGGGTTTGGCGACGAGTATGAAGCGAGGGCCAGCCAACGAGAGCGTACAGGTCGCAATGGTGGGTAGCATATGGGGCTTTGGTGACAAAACGGATTGCATTGTGATAGACTGCATCCAATTTGTTGAGTAGGGTATTGGAGGCTATTTTGTAAATGACATCGCCGAAGTCGAGGATTGGTAGGATGGTCAGTTTTACAAGGGTATGTTTGGCAGCATGAGTGAAGGATGCTTTTTTGCGAAATAGGAAGCCAATTCTAGATTTAACTTTGGATTGGAGATGTTTGATATGGGTCTGGAAGGAGAGTTTACAGTCTAACCACACACCTAAGTATTTGTAGTTGTCCACGTATTCTAAGTCAGAGCCGTCCAGAGTAGTGATGTTGGACAGGCGGGCAGGTGCAGGTAGCGATCGGGTTGAAGAGCATGCATTTAGTTTTACTTGTATTTAAGAGCAATTGGAGGCCACGGAAGGAGAGTTGCATGGCATTGAAGCTTGCCTGGAGGGTTGTTAACAGTGTCCAAAGAAGGGCCAGAAGTATACAGAATGGTGTCGTCTGCGTAGAGGTGGATCAGAGACTCACCCGCAGCAAGAGCGACATCATTGATGTATACAGAGAAGAGAGTCGGTCCAAGAATTTAACCCTGTGGCACCCCCATAGAGACTGCCAGAGGTTCGGACAGCAGACCCTCCGATTTGACACACTGAACTCTATCAAAGAAGTAGTTGGTGAACCAGGCGAGGCAATCATTTGAAAAACCAAGGCTGTCGAGTCTGCCGATGAGGATGTGGTGATTGACAGAGTCTAATGTTTCTTATCGATGGCGGTTAAGATATCGTTTAGGACCTTGAGCGTGGCTGAGGTGCACCCATGACCAGCTCTGAAACCAGATTGCATAGCAGAGAAGGTATGGTGAGATTCGAAATGGTTGGTAATCTGTTTGTTGACTTGGCTTTCAAAGACCTTAGAAAGGCATGGTAGGATAGATATAGGTCTGTAGCAGTTTGGGTCAAGAGTGTCCTCCCCTTTGAAGAGGGGGATGACCGCAGCTGCTTTCCAATCTTTGGGAATCTCAGACAACACGAAAGAGAGGTTGAACAGGCTAGTAATAGGGGTGGCAACAATTTCGGCAGATCATTTTTAGAAAGAAAGGGTCCAGATTGTCTAGCCCAGATGATTTGTAGGGGTCCAGATTTTGCAGCTCTTTCAGAACATCAGCTGAACGGATTTGGGAGAAGGAGAAATGGGGAAGGCTTGGGCGAGTTGCTGTGGGGGGGTGCAGTGCTGTTGACCGGGATAGGAGTAGCCAGGTGGAAAGCATGGCCAGCCGTAGAAAAATGCTTATTGAAATTCTCAATTCTGGTGGATGATGAAAGGAAGATGACAACTCACCCAAAACCTGCAGACTCTGTACATGTGGACACTGACAGGGCTCTGTGTCTATCCTGTGGTGCACTGTAGTCATAGAAAATGGTCTCAGTGTTAGCCAGACAAAATCCATTGCACCTCATGATATCTGTAAAGCAAAAAGGCACAATATGTTTGTTAATATTCTGATAATGTACAATACTGGACAATACATGTTCAGTAGGGTACACTGCAGCGAAGCGCTTTGCAACAAACTACTAAAGTCGGTGTTGTAGCATTTTCTGTGGCACCTCCTTCGTTTCGAAAGGTTCTCTTCTGTTTTGTGTCTACTGAACAAGACCCAGGTGTTGTCACAGTAATGTTTTTGCAGAGGGGTGCACAAGTCACTCAGACCCGTGCCAAGTCCCCTCGCTCCGAGGGTTAGCACATCCAAGTGCTCGGGAGGCTGCTTCTTCATCGGAGGTTCACGCAAACCCCATTTCCTTCACTCCCTTAAGCATGCTAGCTAATAGCACGGTCCGTTTAGAATAACCAAGTGACTTAATGATACGTATCCTAAATGAGAGCTACAAGAAACTCCACCGTGGGGACGCAAGAATAGCTAGTAATAGCTAGTTTGCCTTGGCGAGTTAGCCAACCTGGCTAGCACGCTATGCAGCGCTTGTTTAGCTAGCCCAGTCTCGAAAGTTCATCTAGGAGCAGCTCACGGATGTGGGACTGGACCCCTTATCAACAAGTCTGGCAAGAGAGGGAAGCGGTGCTTGACCAAGGCAGACACAGGCTGCGGGGGGGGGGGTACTCACCGAACCTGGCCACCCTCTGTCTTAGAGTATCCTCCCGTAACCAACGACAGAGTGCACAGGAGCCAAGTTGGGCGCAGGCAGCCACAACATACCCCACGCCCAGGCAGACAATACATTTTCTCTAATCCCTCTCCGCATCCTGCTCTCCGGGTCCCAGCCGAGGTACCTGTATCCAGGAAAGGGAAGTAGCAATCGGTAATTCCAAGCTTTCTCAAGAATTTGACTTTCCAGAGAGTTTGTACACAGTACGTGGCAATGCGCACACGGACTGGTTCGAGCGAGTGCCACCTGAGCGTGTTCCAAACCAAGACAAACTAGATGGTGAGTATCTTTCAGAGAAATGATATAACTGGTTTGACCTGGCGGCATGATCTCAACCCCGAACCCGGCTTAGCCATAAGCGCTTCAGTTGTTTTCTTAGCCATCTTACACATTGCACCATCAAATTGAAGAATAACTAATTGTTTGTGATTAGGAACAAGTACAACCTTCAGCGCACAATGTCCAGGAGGTGAGTACGCTCTACCACTATGGGACAGTTTAGTTTGGCGCAACATAAGAAAGTCTCATTTTCCAGTTGTTTGTTTTCAGAAGCGTATATCATTCACACCTAGGTGAAGAGTGGAATAATTGAAGAATATTAATCTCTGCCTCACACGTATCACCTGTGCAAGGCGGGGCTTCCAGATAGACATGGATTTCATTGGCCTTGTCAGGCTTGATTGTAGATCTTTCAACTGAAGTTGCGAGAGTGCAACTCCCCATAGTATGTTGTCAATTAAACTACACTGAACAAAGATATAAAATGCAAGATGTAAAGTGTTGGTCCCATGTTTCATGAGCTAAAAATAAAAAATCCCCAGAAATGTTCCATATGCAGAAAAAGCTTGTTTTTCTCAAATCTTGTGCACAAATTTTTTTACATCCTTGTTAAGTGAGCATTTTTCCTTTGCCAAGATAATCCATCCACCTGACATTTGTAACATATCAAGAAGCTGATTAAACAGCATGATCATTACACAGGTGCACCTTGTACTGGGGACAATAAAAGGCCACTTTTAAAATGTACCGTTTTGTCACACAACACAATGCCACGTCTCACGTTTTGAGTGAGCGTGCAATTGGAATGCTGACTGCAGGAATGACCACCAGAACTGTTGCCAGATGATTTAATGTTCATTTCTCTAACATAAGCTACAGCCAACGTTGTTTTAGAGAATTTACGTCCAACCGGCTTCAAAACCGCAGACCACCTGTAACCACGCCAGCTCAGGACCTCCACATCTTCACCAGTGGGATCATCTGAGGAGGTGTGGGAGGGGTGCTGAGGAGTATTTCTGTCTGTAATAAAGCCTATTGGTGGTTAAAAACTAATTCTGATTGGCTGGACCTGGCTGCCAATTGGGTGGGCCTATGCCCTCCAAGGCCCACCTATGACTGCAACCCTGCCCAGTCATGTGAAATCCATAGATTGCATTTCTTTTAATTGACTGATTTCCTTTTTTGAACTTTAACTCAGTAAAATCTTTGAAATTGTTGCATGTTGCATTTATATTTTGGTTCGGTGCACTTGATGTTGCTTTAATTGGGCAGCACATTCGTTTGCCCTCCAGAAACTGGAATGTGGACTGTGAAATTAGCTAAACAATAAATCAGGCACTTGTTGGCAGTAAAAACATGGTCATTAAATAAATTGCTAGATACATTCAGACCTGATATTGTTACTGGACTCTGGTAGTATGGCTCCATGTTGTTGATGTTGTTTTCTCTTATCATCAGGTCCAGCGGAGATTGCTCAAAGAACGTGAGCACTGCTTCTGATCGTGAATACTGTAGACGAAAAGGTTGAAGATGAGAGTAGAACACAACTACCTTTGGGTGAATCTCAAAAGTATTTTCCTCGATTGCTTGTTTCCTCTCTCCTCGTCACCTTCTCTACGGAAAGGAGGAGAGTGTTGGAAGAAAATAACCCAGGAGAAAATCTCCCTCAATGCTCACCTCGCTTCTCTCTGACGTTTTGAGGAGGCGAGGAGAGAGGATGTAAGGAATCACCCCGCCTAGGGGAAACATTTTCAGGGAATACAGCCCAAGTACTCCCTTCCAAGGCTCAGAAATAAATGACTTCATAAGCAATATTATTCAACCTCAGAAGGGATAAGTATAAGATACAGCACCAATCAAAATTGTGGACACACCTACTCATTTATTTGTACTATTTTCTACATTGTAGAATAATGGTGAAGACATCAAAACTATGAAAACTATGAAATAACACATACGGAATCATGTACTAACCAAAAAAGCGCTAAATAAATCAAAATATATTTGAGATTCTTCAAAGTAGCCACCCCTTTGCCTTGATGACAGCTTTGCGCACTCTTGGCATTCTCTCAACCAGCTTCACCTGGAAATGCTTTTCCAACCGTCTTGAAGGAGACACATAAATTGTCATTTGAGTCCACGCTGTATTATTTAATACCACGTCAACTAGTGGCCTGTTGAAATAGCCAGAGGGTTATTATGAAGAGTCATAACTGTATATCGATATGCATTGCTAGATGTAAATAACTATAGGCCACTCTACCTTCATTGGCAAGGTAACGACCCTCCTGAGGAGTTTTTCCACCTCTTGCAATCGAATCTCAATATCATTGGCCTCTGCAGCGTCTCTTATTCGCACAAGTCCTGGTGGGGAAAAACCATAGACAGGAACTATTTCAATACAAGTCGTATTTTAAAGTATTTCAGAATATAAATACAGTCAAGTTATTTTAAATACTGTATTTATACTGTAGACTATAGGTTTACAATTTGTATAGGCTTTCAATGATGCATTTGTAATATGACTTTGCAAGATTTTGTCCATGTAAGAACGACATGTCATCTTGGTGTTTTTATATAAACTAGGTTTGTACACCTTCACATGACAGTATCCATCAATGTAGGCTCTACTTTGAATTATTATTGTGGGCCTGTACATTTTAGGCTTATTTCCACATGAAATGGTCTATTCAACTTTTCATCCACATAGGACATAGAATAATGTAGTTCTGATTCTGTGAGTTGTTTATCATGGGTCATGTATTTATAACGGGCTACCTACCATCTAGGAGCGCTGACTGTGTAGGAGTTGCTCTATCCTCTGGGAAAGCATCCATGAGTCTCTTTAGAAGGCTTCCGAGATCGCGGTCCGTTCTGTGCAAATAGAGAACGCTCCTGTCCGATAACTCGGTCCGGACTTCAATGAATTCTTCCTCTCCGCGTTGACTAATTATTCGCTGTGTGCCAACAACCCAACAGTTTTGTACAAACATGTTCATGAGCGAAGTTCCCTCAAAAGCAAAAGTTGCCATTTCCACTGCTTAATTCCCAGTCGATGACAGGCTATAATTGTTAGTTTGACTTCGGGAAGTCTAAATACTTGCAATTTGATTCCTTTCCCCAATCTTCATCATGCATAGGCAAACTGTCGGGAAAGGATTTTTTTCTCTAACGTTTTCAGAAATATAAAGTGCCGTTTCGATTATCCTAAATGGCTTGTATGATGTCCAGTTGGATCAAAATTCCACAAGTACCATTCCCGCTGATGGAAGCGACTCTTCTCTCACTGGCAGAAGTGACTTGAAGAAGGTTGCCAGGTTGGAAGTTTAGCTGATTATTTATGCTCCGCTCCCGCACACCACTTGATGCTATGCAGCCGGGGATGCCCAAACCCCAAACCACACTAACGACGCAATATAGCATGACTACAAAACCATCTGCAACAGCAAGTTTTGCAAACCTAGAAAACAATTTAGAGCTAAGAAAGCCAGTGATTTCAAATAAATGTTGATGTACTGGCAATTAAATACCTGCGGTTTAGTTGATGGTCCATTCAGGATAGTGGATGCTAGCGGAACTGGTGCTGTGTTTATTTTTAACAACAAAGGTGGGATAATCCAATCCGTGGGATTGAGAGGTGGGATTTGCTTCACAGCACGGTGTTTACTATGTCAACTGAGGCACAGGTCTTGTAGGCTAGGGTTAGCCTAGTACAGTATTTAAACAATAACCACGGTATGTTCAGTACACAGCACATCCAACCTGGGTTAAACTTTTTTAAATATATATTCAACTACAGTGAAGTTATAACAAATGTTTATTTACAATGACAGCCTGGGAACAGTGGGTTAACTGCCTTGTTCAGGGGTAAAAGGACAGATTCTTACCTTATCAGCTCAGGGATTTGATCTATCTAGCAACATTCTGGTTACTGGCCCAATGCTCTAACCACTAGGCTACCTGCCAAGTCCAAGTAAAGTAAGGGACTTGAAATGAAAATTTAAAAAAAAGTGCTATCTAGCTAAATCTGGTGCAATTGCATGTTATTTATGGTCCCTGAAAAATAAACAAAACAACAACAAAAAACGATGTGCAATCTATCAAATACTTTGATCATTTGCCTGCCCTATGTGCCAGGTGCGGATTGGCCATCTGGCAATTCTGGTAAATGCCAGATGGGCCGGACCATTTTTTTGTTGGGTGGGCTGGTCAAAATGGACATACACAAAAATAAAAATGGTGCAAAAAAAGAAGAAGAAGTAAAAACAATGAAAAAGATGACATGGCCGGTGGTCCATTGGCCTGTTCATTGATCTGTTATTCTAGTCTATAATGATCCTTAGCTGATCAGTGGGCAACGCCGGCCTGGTTTTCAAGGTTCACGCAAACTCACATTCAAAGTCATACGCGGAATCAGCAAAGAGTCCTGCTCTGACTCTCACTCTGTCATCAGTTAGCATCACGCATACAACTTCAACATAGCCTAATATACTGTACATGCAAATAAGTTCTCTGAATCTTCCTGTGCTGAATAACAAAGATTAGAATTTCTACATGAATCCACACAGACAGACAACCATTCCCCAAGCTGTGCTGTTGCTGCTAAATAACAGTGGTTAAAGAGAAATTTACGGGATGGGGGGGGGGGGGGATTCCAGCCACAGTCAGTCCCTCAACCCCACATTATTATGTAACACGACCAGCGTCCCCTTGGATACTAGCTCTAATGAGAGAGTGTGTTGGAATCGTTTCCAAATCATTTTGGCAATGTCAGCATTTCTCTCTGTTAGAAGAAGCACAGCAAACTATGGGGGAAATATTTGGTCTCCTGTGTTATTGGTTGTTTGCCATCGGTATACCAACAGTATACTATAAAACTACAGAATAGTTTTGGGTACTGGGAAATCCTACCACTACTAGTACTACCACATTACCTGGTAAACTACTACTAGTACTACCACAGTACCTGATAAACTACTACTACTAGTCTTACCACAGTACCAAGTAAACTACAACTACTACTAGTACTACCACTATTACTAGTACTACCACAGTACCTGATAAACTAGTACTACCACAGTACCTGCTATACTACTACTAGGACTACCACAGTACCTGATGAAGTACTACTAGTACTACCACAGTACCTGATAAACCACTAATAGTACTACCACAGTACCTGATAAAGTACTACTAGGACTACCACAGTATCTGATAAAGTACTACTAGGACTACCACAGTACCTGATAAAGTACTACTAGTACTACCACAGTAACTGGTAAACTACTAGTAGTAGTTTACCAGTTACTGTGGTAGTACTAGTAGTACTTTATCAGGTACTGTGGTACCCATCCTACTACTAGTAGTAGTACTACCACAGTACCCGATAAACTACTACTAGGACTACCACAGTACCTGATAAAGTACTACTAGTACTATCACAGTTACTGGTAAACTACTACTAGTACTACCACAGTACCTGATAAACTACTACTACTACTAGTACTACCACAGTAACTGGTAAACTACTACTACTAGGACTGCCACAGTACCTGATAAAGTACTACTAGTACTACCACAGTAACTGATAAACCACTACTAGTATTACCACAGTACCTGATAAAGTACTACTAGTACTACCACGGAACCTGATAAACCACTACTAGTACTACCACAGTACCTGGTAAACTACTACTACTATTACTAGTACTACCACAGTACCTGATAAACTACTACTAGGACTACCACAGTACCTGATAAAGTACTACTAGTGTAACAGTATAACTTTAGACCGTCCCCTCGCCTGAACCAGGGACCCTCTGCACACATCAACAACAGTCACCCACGAAGCATCGTTACCCATCGCTCCAGAAAAGCCACGGCCCTTGCAGAGCAAGGGGAACTACTACTTCAAGGTCTCAGAGCAAGTGACGTCACCGATTGAAAAGCTATTTAGCGCGCACCGCTAACTAAGCTAGCCGTTTCACATCCGTTACACTAGTACTATCACAGTTACTGGTAAACTACTACTAGTACTACCACAGTACCTGGTAAACTACTACTAGTACTACCACAGTACCTGATAAACTACTACTAGTAGTAGTACTACCACAGTACCTGATAAACTACTACTACTAGTAGTACTACCACAGTACCTGATAAACTACTACTACTAGTAGTACTATCACAGTAACTGGTAAACTACTACTACTAGTACTACCACAGTACCTGATAAACTACTACTACTAGTAGTACTACCACAGTACCTGATAAACTACTACTACTACTTGTACTATCACAGTAACTGGTAAACTACTAGTAATACCACATACCTTGGTAAACTACTACACTAGGACTACCACAGTACCTGATAAACTACTACTAGTACTACCACAGTACTTGGTAAACTACTACACTAGTACTACCACAGTACCTGATAAACTACTACTACTACTTGTACTATCACAGTAACTGGTAAACTACTAGTACTACCACAGACCTTGGTAAACTACTGCACTAGGACTACCACAGTATCTGATAAAGTCGCTCTCTTCAGGTAGAGGCTTACAGATTTCAGAGAAAAGTACGCATGCACAGGGCAGTTATATAAAAAAGTAATGCATTTTCTAATATTTTAAATTCTGTAAATATAATGTCAAATGTACTGCTCATCTCTCTTGTAACTGTAAGCAGTGGTGTGGTGGAAGGTATACACAGTTATACACCTTATAGCCACTCTTTTGATGGGCATTGGATATACTCACTTCTTAATCCCCACGATGCGTAAATCAAAGTAGTGTAGTAGAGTTAGGCTATACGCCATATCAATCAATGAGGCTGATGTAACATATCAGAATGTTGAGCTTAAAACATTGATCAAATTTGAGGGAAAACACATTTTCTAAAATGTGCGCTACACATGTGAATGGTTTCCCATGGACAGAGATGGAAATATCCATTAGGAATTTAGATGCAACCTAAAGATGCAACAACTATCATGGGTTGCTATCATGACTAGGATACTGGCTTTGGCTGGTGGCAATGAAAGAGTTAATTTGAAAAACAATAGAAAATAATTGCCTCCACGTTTCTATGGCAGGATTTTGTCAAAAGGCTACTTTGAAGCTAGTAAGACATCATATTATGAACTGTGTATCATATCTACATAGTCACTTTAACTATACATTCATGTACATACTACTTCAATTAGCCTGACTAACCGGTGTCCCCACACATTGGCTACCCGGACTATCTGCATTGTGTCCCGCCACCCTCCACCCCGTCAACTCCTCTTCATCACTACTGCTACTCTCTGTTTATCATCTATGCATAGTCACTTTAACCATACCTACATGTACATACTACCTCAATTAGCCTGACTAACCGGTGCCTGTATATAGCCTCTCTACTGTATATAACCTCGCTACTTTTATAGCCTCGCTACTTTTATAGCCTCGCTACTGTTTTTCACTGTCTTTTTACTGTTGTTTTTATTTCTTTACTTATCTATTGTTCACCTAATACCTTTTTTTTACTTAAAAATTGCACTGTTGGTTAGGGCCTGTAAGTAAGCATTTCACTGTAAGGTCTACTACACCTGTTGTATTCGGCACACGTGACAAATAAACTTTGATTTGATTTGATAAAACATCCAGGTTTCAAACAATTAAGGAACAGGGAAAATATAGCGATGCTAATGACTGGCCTAACCTTCTACTGGTAGATGGAAAGGCTTTCGCAAAAACCTTTTCAATTAAATGTTAACTACAACGTAGCCTATATATGCCTACCTGGCAGAATGATATCATGATTATTTGCATCAATCCAATGGCCATTTGTTTTGCAAACTCCATCTCATGTGCTCTACAGCAACACACTAACCAAACAGTGCTAAGTGCCGGGGCCAGTTTAATTAAAGGGTAACTACACTAATTTTCTTAGATTTTTCTCAGACCTCAGAAGTGGTCTCCTGATGTAGACTTTGAACATCCAGTTTAGTTTTAGTTTATTTATTTAAAAAACTTTCACTTTTGAAAGCGAAAACAGGATTTCTTTGACTCAGTTGTCTTCTTTATCTGTTTCAATAGTAGGCCTACTATTAGACTACTTGCACACTACAGCTTGGGTCTGTCTGACTGCGAAAGACCAATATGAGATTGATCATTTTAGGTCATTCAGAGTGTATGTCACTGTTTTGTCATTGAATTTTTCACGCCGGGCAGGCAGTTAGAATCTTTTTGAGGGGGGGGTGCAAAATTAGATTATAGGCACTTCTCCATGCCATACCACTGAAGACAGAGATGATAGAAATGATGTACTCCTATGCAAACTACCTGGTGCCACATGTTACTCAGTGGCACCTGCTTTGATTTAACGAATCTGAAAAAAAACTTCATAGAAAATGAATAGGTTAATACTGTGTAATAAAAGTAGTATCAAGTAGTACGTGGTGTCGTAAAATAGATGTGCTTGTTTAATAAGATTCATTACATATTTACATACAAGACCAGGGTCATGTTCATTAGGCCACGCAACAGAAAAAGGAAAATAAGCGTTTCTTATTGGACACATCCACGGTAGTCCCTCCCTACATCAGTCAATTTTCTTTGGCTTGGTGCCTACTGAAAACAGCTCAATGAAAGGCCTTTGTCAGGATTGCTGGGCCCTTCCTGCCAAGGGTAGAGGATTTGGAGCGTTTGGGTGTCCTTGGTCCTAATACGGGGGACGATCTAGAGTGGTGGTGCATTGCGCACGTGGCTGGTGGTCTGGCGTAGGGTACGGACAGAGGTGTCAGGGGAAAGACTCGCCTTTGAGGTGGCGCCGTGCGTGGAGGTCCAAGCTCTTTTTCTGGATGCTACAGAAAGAGAGAAAGAGAGAGCAAGAAAAAGAGAGCGAGGAAGAGAGAGAGAGAGATGGCAAGAGAGAGAGAGATGGAGAGGGAGAGAGAGATGGCAAGAGAGAGAGATGGAGAGGGAGAGAGCTTTCTTACAGTGAGCTAGTGTGTGGGAGACTGTTGAGGTAGACAGAGGCTACCATTGAGGAGTAGAGAGACTTTGCAAACGATTAACATGAACTCTAAAGAGCTATTTGTGTGTGTGTGTGTGTGTGTGTGAGAGAGAGAGAGAGAGCGAGAGAGAGAGAGTGTGAGAGTGTGTGTGTGTGTGTGTGTGTGTGTGTGTGTGTGTGTGTGTGTGTGTGTGTGTGTGTGTGTGTGTGTGTGTGTGTGTGTGTGTGTGTGTGTGTGTGTGTGTGTGTGTGTGCGTGTTTGTGTGTGTGTGTGTGTGTGTGTGTGTTTACCTGTGTGTAGTTTACCTGTTGTAGTACATGGCCAAGATGTTCAAACGTTCATAAATGACCAACAGGGTCAAATAATAATAATCACTGTGGTTGTCGAGGGTGCAACAGGTCAGCACCTCAGGAGTAAATGTCAGTTGGTTTTTCATAGCCGAGCATTCAGAGTTCGAGACAACAGGTCCGGTAGAGAGAGAGAGAGAGTGAGAGTCGAAAAACAGCAAGTCCGGGACGAGGTACAGTAGCACGTCCGGTGAACAGGTCAGGTTTCCATAGCCGCAAGCAGAACAGTTGAACGTGTTTTTTTTTTACTAGTCTCTACAGGGGGTCTTTAAAGCAAAGTTAAACAATGTGACTCTGGCCCTCAAGGACGGGTTGGGAACTCTGCACTCCAGGAATAGTAGGAAAACCCTTTTTAAACCCAAAGCTAACTTTTAAACCCAAAGCTAACCAAAGATCACTTTTTTATTTGGCCAGAGTAGGTAGTTACTTAATAATGGGGTTTCAATGCCAGACTTGGTTGCTCCCGAGTGGCGCAGCAGTCTAAAGCACTGCATATCAGTGCTTGAGGCATCACTACAGACACCCTGGTTTGAATCCAGGCTGTATAAAACTGCGTATCTCATATTACTTGCTCTGTTGCCCATTGCATCCCAATTCCTAAAGGAAATGTCAACAATATATTGTAAACATTGGTGTCTGCTTTCCTGCAAGTTTCTCGAGGGGGCCTGGCCCCACTTTAGGGAAAATATCTAGGAAAAACAATGCATTCTACTAAATATTGTGTTTTTTGATGTTCATATCATGTCAGTGGGAAGGAACATTGGCCTATATGGGATGAACATTCCATTCTTCAACCCCATGGCATATTATGTAACCTCCCTGATGTTACCATGGCCACACAGCCCTCAAAGCACTTGCTGAGACAGAATGTGTGGGAAAGGTTCTGTAATAAAATTGGGCCACAGCGACATCCCCCCCCCCCCCCCTCCCCCGGTAAGAACCAGTGAACAACGGGAAAATGAGGGTCCAGTTACCCCTCTGACGGTGTTCACTGGTTTTTGCATGTCCAGCTTTTCTGTTAAAAATAAATAAATAAATAAAACTACATTAAACGTCTAACACACCATTTCTTAAACAGAGACGTCTGATCCACAAGCCACACACACAGTACTGTGCCTTACTACTACATGCGTCATGAATAACACTAGTACCTGTGTGTGTGTGTGTGTGTGTGTGTGTGTGTGTGTGTGTGTGTGTGTATCACTCTGGATAAGAGCATCTGCTAAATGACACAACATGTGTTAAAATGTGTATGTGTACGTGTATGTATCCTTGTGCTGCCTACAGTACCCGTTACTGTAGGACGATTGGCCATGGTATAAAAACATGACCTGTGTGAACACGGAGGTGCTGTACCAGTGAAGCCTTGAGCCGGGTGCTTGAAGTGGCAATGGGGACACTCAACGTGGCTTGTCGCCTGTTGCATGTCGGGGCGGCAGGGTAGCCTAGTGGTTAGAGTGTTGGATTCGTAACCGAAAGGTTGCAAGTTCAAGTCCCAGAGCTGACAAGGTACGCGTGTGCCACTGAACAGGCAGTTAACCCACTGTTCCTAGGCCGTCATTGAAAATAAGAATTTGTTCTTAACTGACTTGCCTAGTAAAATAAAATGTCCATGTGGTGGAGAACTTCCTGTCATGGCTCATCGAGATGTATTCATAACATGGTCATACTTTAAAATGAACACCAAACGATGAAGTTTTTATTTTTTGGTGACAAGTTTTATTTTTGAAAGTGTATGGTCTGAAAAAAATGAAAAAACAAGTCAACAGTCAAAGTGGCACTCATTACTGTAAGTTGCTCTTGTAATGATCTTCCACTGAACTCTGACCCCTTGTGGTAAAATGGGTTACTGACACCTCTGAGTGACTTCCTGTTGCAAAGGGAACAGCAGAACTCTTTCCTGCCCCTCCTCTACGTTCCTTCTTCTTGTCTGCTTCAGCCCCTTGTTCTTAACTGACTTGCCTAGTTAAATAAAGGTAAAATATATATATATTTTTTTAAAAGGTCTTGTGTGTAATTGCTTTCGTGGGTGAACTTCCTTGAAGCGCGCATGTGAGTTGGAGAGGGGAACGTTAAATTGGCAATCTGCAGTTCAAACAACAAATCGGATACCATGCCACTGTTTTGGTAAACAGCTGAGGGATGAATGGGAGAAATATAACCAATCTCAAATTCATGAGCAGAGCCGTTAATGCAAGGACTGACCACTCATTATATTAAATATATGGTTGAAAAATGTTATAAAAATGCTATAAAATGTTTGTTTACAATCACATTGTCTACAAAAAAAATGGGGGGAAAAATGATATGTTGGTTGCTGATTGGATATGACAGTTGCTAAGCTCATGAGGCATTTTTATAAGTTATATTCTTTAAGAATCAATGGGTATATTACTTTAAATGTCCAACATGGAAGTACCAATCACAGATTGCCCCTTTAATGTTCAAAAACGTATGGTTGATATAATTAACTGATTCAACTGTGTTAAAACACCAACTTGTGAAAATTCATCAGAATATATTTGATACAGTAGCTTACCGGAGCCCTGTTCAAATTATTTAGAAGTGCATCTTTCCTGAAAGATGGTTGAGCCCTTGTGTCGTCTAATCAGTGATTACTTCACAGATGGATTTTTACTGAATTCAAATAGGGCCTATGTCCAGGCCAAATGCTTATAAATATTTTGGGTGCACACAATGAGAAGGTTGGTTTGGTGCTTTGGGGCTATGGTGCAGGGAGGGGCTATGGTGCAGGGAGGGGCTGTGGTGCAGGAAGGGGCTATGATGCAGGGAGGGGCTATGATGCAGGGAGGGGCTATGGTGCAGGGAGGGGCTATGGTGCAGGGAGGGGCTATGGTGCAGAGAGGGGCTATGATGCAGGGAGGGGCTATGGTGCAGGGAGGGGCTATGGTGCAGAGAGGGGCTATGGTGCAGGGAGGGGCTATGGTGCAGGGAGGGGCTATGGTGCAGGGAGGGGCTATGATGCAGGGAGAGACTATGGTGCAGGGAGGGGCTATGGTGCAGGGAGGGGCTATGGTGCAGGGAGGGGCTATAATGCAGGGAGGGGCTATGGTGCAGGGAGGGGCTATGATGCAGGGAGGGGCTATGGTGCAGGGAGGGGCTATGATGCACCTGCTTCACCGTGCTTCTACACCTGCATTGCTTGCTGTTTGGGGTTTTAGGCTGGGTTTCTGTACAGCACTTTGAGATATCAGCTGATGTACGAAGGGCTATATAAATAAATTTGATTTGATTTGATTGGATGCAGGGAGGGGCTATGGTGCAGGGAGGGGCTATGATGCAGGGAGGGGCTGGTCATCATCAGCATCCTTTGAGCCAGAATGGAGGTCATCCTCCAGGTTTTAGCCTGGGGAGCCATTTTGGATCAGTTCAACTCCAACCCCTACATCCACCTCTAGGCCATGGACCTTCTCAAGACAGGGTCTCATAAGTCGTGCCTCTCCAGTACGTGTGTGTGGATGCTGGTGAACTGGCACACTCTGCAGCTGTACACTTCGACCAGGTCTTATTAGCATGGGCGGGACTTCCAATTTTATTGTGATGTGGAACAGGAGACAGGAGCCAGAGTCAGGGCGGCAAAACTGCAGTGAAATGATAAACAGCGTCAAGCAGGGAAACAGGTACAAGCAGGGTAACAGGATCTTGAATAATAATAATGGCTAGAAGCATAAACTGACTGAGCAGAGATTACGATCTGGTGGAAGTGGCAGAACTGAGTATTTGTAGAGGCCTTGATAATGGAACTTGTTGCAGCTCACACGTCTCCAACCACACAATCACACACAAACAGAAGAGGAGGGGAGGGGAGATGAGGGGAGGGGAGAGAGAGAGAGAGAGAGAGTGTTAATTTTTATTGTTTATTTCACTTTACATATTCACTTTATATATTATCTACCTCACTTGCTTTGGCAATGTTAACACATGTTTCCCATGCCAATAAAGCCCCTTGAATTTAATTGAATTGAGTGAGTGAGTACTGGAGGAATGGCTGCAGGTCAAGCAGACACTGGATGACCACTAGGGGGTGTGGCAGGAGCAGATGTGACACTTCAAAATGGAGATTGTCTCGATGACTGCCCACGCGCTCACAGATGCCATAATGGGATCTACATAGGGATGCTTTCTCTATCATTCTCTATGGACAGTCTAGACAGCGTTGCCCATGCGGTCACAGATGTCATAATGGTAACTACATAGGGATGCTTTCTCTATCATTCTCTATGGACAGTCTAGACAGCGCAGGTGAGTTCAGGTAGGGTAGACAGAGCAGGTGAGTTCAGGTAGGGTCGACAGAGCAGGTGAGTTCAGGTAGGGTAGACAGAGCAGGTGAGTTCAGGTAGGGTAGACAGAGCAGGTGAGTTCAGGTAGGGTAGACAGAGCAGGTGAGTTCAGGTAGGGTAGACAGAGCAGGTGTTTGGTGGTTGCAGCTTTGTTCCACTTTATGTTAATATATTAAGGTTTGCAAATATACCCAGTGTATTTATGCAAATGAGGAGCATATCATTTTCTTTATTTTAACAAAGAAAACAAAGGAAATTCCTGATAAAAGAAGAACATTTATATATGAGTGCACTCTTAAGAAAAAATAGTGACGTTTGACAATAAATGTAATACCTGAATTCACACCAAAATCCATGAACTCATTATTTCTGAAGTTGGAGACTTTTATCTCCCTCACCAACTTTAAACATCTGCTATCTGAGCAGCTAACCGATCGCTGCAGCTGTACATAGTCTATTGGTAAATAGCCCACCCAATCTACCTACCTCATCCCCATACTGTTTTTATTTGATTTACTTTTCTGCTCTTTTGCACACCAGTATCTCTACCTGCACATGTTCATCTGATCATTTATCACTCCAGTGTTAATCTGCTAAATTGTAATTATTCACTCCTATGGCCTATTTATTGCCTACTACCTCCTCATGCCTTTTGCACACAATGTATATAGACTTTCTTTTTTTCTACTATGTTATTGACTTGTTTATTGTTTACTCCATGTGTAACTCTGTGTTGTTGTCTGTTCACACTGCTATGCTTTATTTTGGCCAGGTCGCAGTTGCAAATGAGAACTTGTTCTCAACTAGCCTACCTGGTTAAATAAAGGTGAAATAAAATACAAATTTGTCTGTGGCAGTAAAATGTTTTATGTGCTATAACTCACACAAACTGGGTGGTTCGAATCCTTAATGCTGATTGGCTGAAATATTTAAGCAATAAGGCCCGAGGGTGTGTTGTATATGGCCAATATACCACAGCTAAGGGCTGCTCTTAAGCACGACGCAGCGAGGAGTGCCTGGATACAGCCCTTAGCTGTGGTATATTGGCCATATACCACAAACCCCAGAGGTGCCTTATTGCTATTATAAACTGGTTACCAACGTAATTAGAGCTGTAAAAATTATTATTTTGTCATACCCGTGGTATACAGTCTGATATACCACGTATTTCAGCCAATCAGCCTTCAGGGCTCGAACCACCCAATTTATAACAGATCATATACCAGGAGTATCCTCTAATTATGTTATAACCAGTTTATAATAGCAATAATGCACCTTTGGGGTTTGTGATATACTGTATGGACAATATACCACGGCTAAGGGCTGTAAACACTGAATGTGCAACCACTAACTTTACATTTGTTAAAACATCTTGTCAGTCATCACCAGAAGTTTCAGGTAGCTAGCTAGCCAGCAAATGTTAACATAGACCTACAGTCCATAGCTAGTTAGATTATCCGACAATGATGTCCCCGTTATGTCAGCCATAATTATATACTTAAAGTATGAAATGTAAACATTTCCGATTCCGAAACAAACTGGATCCAAGCATGCAAATGAGCCAACCCATGCTGACCTTTTAGGGACCACTGTCAATGGTATGCTTAGTTTCTGTGCAGTAAATTACTTATTGTCTTGTTGAAACATTTGATGTAATAAGTCATTGTATAATAGTTTGTAAAAATCAAAGTATACGCAAAAGGAAGATGAATTATTTCGAAATCTCTCATATAGAGGATACAGACGAAAAATAATTTAAAGACAACGCTTTGGTTTGTCTCGCTTTCCTATCCATTGCGCATGTCCAAAGTAAACGATGTGCCTATTCGATTACAATGAACTCCGGGGCACTGGGTAGGAGCTCCATTTCAACTCGAACAATAATCTGTGTCGCTCGCTCATTTTGTCAACAAGGTAACATGGTGCATCGTCCATAAACATCTATGTTCCATACATTTTGGGGGAATTTCCCATGCAATCACATCTGCATGGGAAATCACAGAGTCCTCCTACTAATTACAACACGTGCTAAATTACAACATATTTGTTTTTAGCCAACTTCGTCACGGGCTTTAAACGGGGCACCTGGCTCACGCCCGGGAGGCAGACAGTCCCACATTGAATGCCATCAACTTTTAGCTAATGCGAAACCCGCTGAAACGGGCGCCTGGACGAGATTAATCGAATCCCCTCACTGAAAATGGCTGCCATTGACTTTATAACGTTAACTGGTGACAGCGAGAAAAAACAAGCGTAAGATATTTTTTAAATTGTGTTTTAGGTAGCTAAAATGTATAGTTTTCCATATGGGTTATTCTGCGTGTGGTCATAACCAGTTATTGTTTTGAAAAAAATCGTCTTATATACGCGTTGTTAGGTGCTAGCCAGAGTCTGTTTCGCTTCTAGCTAGCTAGCTAGCTTACAAGCCTATGTTATGGTAATGAAACTAGGATAAATACTGGACAAGGTTAGCCGAGACCCCCAGCCGTTTGCTATAATCAATAGCTAGACCATCTGATTCAACTTGCCAATCATCAAGCCCCTGACTAGCTAATTGAATCAGGTGGGCTTGTTCAAGCTGCAACAAAATTGTGTAACGACTGGGGTCCCCAAGGAAAGGTCTGAGAAACACTCAAGTTGCACAACTAGTTGTTGTATATTAAACCAGCAATAGTTGTCAAATGAACCGATTTACCATGGAGCATTCCAGTTGATTAATCATTACATTACTCCTTCCCATGTCCTGTCATGTGCAGGGGAGAGAAAGCAGAGAGTGGCAATGAAGAGGAAAACCAGGACCTGTCAGAGGAGGAAGGAGGCGCAGGGAAGGCAGAGGCCAGTTCGTCGACGCTCATGGTCGCCGCGACCTCAGCTAAGACCAAGAAAAATAAACACAGGCACCGAAGCAAACACAAGAGACACAAGCAGTCTTCGCCTGAGGACAAGGAGCGACGCCACAAGCACCGGCACAAGCACAAAAAGCACAAGCGTAAAGACGGCCCCTTGACTGACGGCTTCACCACCGGTGGCGACGACAACGCTTTCCCATACTCTTCCTCTGCCAAGCCGCCGAGACTGGAAGACGATGAGATGGCGCTTCTGGAGGAGCTGGAGAAACAGAGGGCCCTGATCCAAGCCGAGCTAGACAGTGAAATGACTGAGGGTGGCAGGGGGGTACAGTCGGGCATGGCTCTCATACTCCAGGGATACCACTCTGGGGTGGAGGAGGATGGGGAGATTCAGGGGGAGAGGATGTGCAACGGGCAGCACTTCCGGAAAGGGGCAACGGGGCACGTGGCTGGCTCAGGCTCGCAGACTGCTAAAGACACCGGTAGAGTCCAGCGAGAGTCGACAGACGCCGGCAAAGCTAAGCAGAACAATCCCAATAAAAACGGCAGGAAGAGAAAGATCGACGGCAAGACCAAGGATCAGATGAGAGGACTGAGCACGTCCAGGGATAGAGACAACAGGAGACATTCCAGGAGTGCAGATTGCTTCAAGGAAAGGGCACAGGCGTCCAAGTCTCCTCCTGGCACTAGCAAGCAGCCTTCCCTGCCGGCTCAAAGCAGAGAGACACAAAGCCAGGACAAACACAAGAAGGCGATCAAGTCCCCCGCCAAGGACGCTTCCTCTGGGAATGAGAACTGCTCTCCTGGCCTACGAGGAAGGCCGCCAGGTCCTGCCTCCCAGCTGCAGCGCAGCAAGTCCCCATCACAGTGCCGGGACCTCCGGGCCTCCACCGGAGCCGAGCGAAGGGCCAGGTCACCGCCACCACTCAGAGGGGGCCACCCGAGCCCCCCAGAGAGTCAAAGGAGAGAGGTGGACCGACTGAGACTCTCACCTGGCAGGTCAAGACATTGTTTGGCCTCATGCCGAATCCACACACACACACACACACACGCATCACAAAAAAAAACATCCAAGTTGATGAGTTAAGAAATCTGTCCTTTTGTGTTTTATACAGATAAACAGGCAATTTTGTTTTCACGGAGGAGATGCATCTTCTCCACAAATTAATTTACTGTTAACATATTGTGACAAACTATTAGGTTCGGGGTTGTCACTCTCCCGCTGGAATAGACCATGAGCATTGGGGGCTGTATTCATTAGTTCACACTGTAGCGAAACAGTTTACAATGAATAGTAGTGTTTCTTATGGGTTAAATTTAGCATAGTCCCTCTCCGTTTCAGCTAGTCGCTTCCGCTTGGTTTCTAGTGAATACGATGGTGTTAGACACCACACCGAGGATTTGTTAAGGGGCCGGGCTCACATTTTAAAACTACATCTCATTTAAAATAATAACAAGATGTTATATCGTCACATACACCGGATAGATGCAGTGAAATGTGTTTTACAGGGTCAGCCGTAGCAGTATGATAGGAGCAGTAAAATGTGTGGTTTTACAAGGTCAGCCATAGTAGTACAGCGCCCCTGGAGCAAATTAGGGTTAAGTTCTTTGCTCAAGGGCACCTCAACCTTGTCTACTCGGGTATTCAACACCGGTGACTTTTCAGTTACTAGCCCAACTCACTAATTGCAAGTAGACAGCTGCTTTAGCCAGTATTTATTTGATTTATTTAACCTTTATTTAACTAGGCAAGTCAGTTAAGAAACAAATTCTCATTTACAATGATGGGCTACCAAAAGGCAAAAGGCCTCCTGCTGGGATGGGGGCCTGGGATTTAAAAATAATAATAAATAAATACAATATAAATATAGGGCAAAACACACATCACAACAAGAGAGACACAACACGAACATAAAGAGAGACCTAAGACGACAACATTACACAGCATGGTAGCAACATGACTTGGTAAAAAAAAACTTATTTGGTCACAGTCAACAGCACAAAGGTCAAGAGGTTAGAGATAACAATACACCATAGAAAGCAGCCACAACTGTCAGTAAGCGTGTCCATGATTGAGTCTTTGTAAGGGTCTATCGGCAGAATCTGAAGCAGATCAAATCCACGAAGAAGAAAGGAGTGTTGACGTAAAACCAGTACTTAATTGCCATGTGGAAGATGGCATGTGTCATCATGTCCCATCCAAACATAGTCCAGTTTATGTCATCCACACATTGAATCGTGTCCAAATCACACACCTTTTTTTTATTTTTAGGTAATGCATGGTGAACATTGAATGTGTAACCATTTGTCCTGTTCCTGCGTGACCTTCAGGATTCGGAGCCAGGACGAAGCGGGGGGCCGTAGGGATGCCAGCGCAGCTCTAGGTGCCCGGCGACGGCTCAGCCGCTCACCATTCAGGCGGAGGTGTTGCTCTCCCAGGAGACGCAGCAGGTCTCCATTCAGGAGGAGGTGGGTGGAGGTACTTTTGTCCCAATATGTCTGATAACTGTACTGTCCCCGCCTGTGTTGTGTATATGTCTGTGAGTCTAAAAATACACAAGTTATTCTATCCCGATTCTCTGTCCGATGGTCTACTTGGACCGAAACGTCATTCTTTATTTTAATCTTTACTCACAATAAAAATATATATATATAATGGGGAGTGTTGCAACTTACCTGTTTTGAGGTTATCATAGTTCTTCTAATTGTATTGTCACGTAACCGGATAGGTGCAGTGAGGTATGTTTTTTTACAGGATCAGTTCAGTGTAATGTGGTGTTTTACAGGATCAGCCGTAGCAGTATGATAGGTGCAGTGAAATGTGTTGTTTTACAGGTTCAGTGAAGTGTGTTTTTTTACAGGATCAGTTCAGTGAAGTGTGGTGTGGTGTTTTACAGGATCAGTTCAGTGAAGTGTGGTGTTTTACAGGATCAGTTCAGTGAAGTGTGGTGTTTTACAGGATCAGTTCAGTGAAGTGTGGTGTTTTACAGGATCAGTTCAGTGAAGTGTGGTGTTTTACAGGATCAGTTCAGTGAAATGTGGTGTTTTACAGGATCAGTGAAGTGTGGTGTTTTACAGGATCAGTGAAGTGTGGTGTTTTACAGGATCGGTTCAGTGAAGTGTGTTTTTTTACAGGATCGGTTCAGTGAAGTGTGGTGTTTTACAGGATCAGCCGTAGCAGTATGATAGGTGCAGTGAAATGTGTTGTTTTACAGGTTCAGTGAAGTGTGTTTTTTTTACAGGATCAGTTCAGTGAAGTGTGGTGTTTTACAGGATCAGTGAAGTGTGGTGTTTTACAGGATCAGTGAAGTGTGGTGTTTTACAGGATTGGTTCAGTGAAATGTGGTGTTTTACAGGTTCAGTTCAGTGAAGTGTGGTGTTTTACAGGATCAGTTCAGTGAAGTGTGGTGTTTTACAGGATCAGTTCAGTGAAGTGTGGTGTTTTACAGGATCAGTTCAGTGAAGTGTGGTGTTTTACAGGATCAGTTCAGTGAAGTGTGGTGTTTTACAGGATCAGTTCAGTGAAGTGTGGTGTTTTACAGGTTCAGTTCAGTGAAGTGTGGTGTTTTACAGGATCAGTTCAGTGAAATGTGGTGTTTTACAGGATCAGCCCTAGCGGTACGGCACCACTGGAGCAAGTTAGGGTTATTTGCCTTGCTCAAGGGCACATTGACAGATTCTTCACCTTGTTGGCTTGGGTATTCGAACCATCAACCATTCGGTTACTGGCCCAACGCTCTAACTGCTAATTTACCTGCCATCCTAATCATGTTTTTCTTCAAGGTTCAATAGTTTTATACCGTGCATTCGGAAAGTATTCAGACACCTTGACTTTTTCCACATTTTGTTACGTTACACCTTTATTCTACAATGGATCAAATAAAATACATGTTTGCACATTTATATAAATATTCAGACCCTTTCACTCAGTATTTTGTTGAAGCACCTTTGGCAGTGATTACATCCTCAAATCTTCTTTGATATGACGCTACAAGCTTGGCACACCTCTATTTGGTGAGTTTCTCTCATTCTTCTCTGCAGATCCTCTCAAGCTTTGTCAAGTTGTATGGGGAGTGTCGTTGCACAGCTATTTTCAGGTCTCTCCAGAGATGTTCAGGGAGATCGGGGTTCAAGTCCAGGCTCTGGCTGGGTTACTCAAGGACATTCAGAGACTTGTCCTGAAGCCACTCTTGCGTTGTCTTGGCTGTGTGCTTAGGGTCGTTATCCTGTCTGAAGGTGAACCTTCGCCCCAGTCTGAGGTCCTGAGCTCTCTGGAACAGGTTTTCTTCAAGGATGTCTCTGTATGTTGCTCCGTTTATCTCTCCCTCAAACCTGGCTAGTCTCCCAGTCCCTCCCGCTGAAAAACATACCCACAGCATGATGCTGCCACCACAATGCTTCATCGTAGGGATGGTGCCTGGTTTCCTCCAGACATGACGCTTGGCATTCAGGCCAAAGAGTTCAATCTTGGTTTCATCAGACCAGATAATCTTGTTTCCCATGGTCTTAGAGTCCTTTAGGTGCCTTTGGCAAACTCCAAGTGGGCTGTCATGTGCCTCTTACTGAGGAGTGGCTTCCGTCTGGCCACTCTACCATAAAGGCCTGATTGGTGGAGTGCTGCAGAGATGGTTGTCCTTCTGGAATGTTCTCCCATCTCCACAGATGAACTCTGGGGCTCTGTCAGAGTGACCACAGAGTTCTTGGTCATCTCCCTGTCCAAGACCCTTCTCCCCTGATTTCTCAGTTTGGCCGGGCAGCCAGCTCTAGGAAGAGTCTTGGTGGTTCACCAGGCCACTGTTCTGAGGGACCTTCAATGTTGCAGAAATAGTTTGGTACCCTTCCCCAGATCTTTGCCTTGACACAATCCTACAGACAATTCCTTCGACCTCATGGCATGGTTTTTGCTCTGACATGCACTATCAACTGTGTACCAGGCAAAAGTTTGGACACCTACTCATTTCAGAGTTTATCTTTATTTTTACAGTTTTCTACATTGTAGAATAATAGTGAAGACATCAAAACTATGAATTAACACACATGGATGCAGTAATCAAAAAGTGTTAAACAAATCAAAAATATATTTTATTATTTTACCCCTTTTTCTCCCCAATTTTGTGGTATCTAATTGTCCCATTGCTGCAACTCCCATATGGACTCGGGAGAGGCGAAGGTCGAGAGCCGTGCGTCCTCCGCAACACAACCCAGTCAAGCTGCACTTGTTCTTGACACAATGTGTGCTTTGCGCAGGCCCGACACAGGAGTCGCTAGTGGGCGATGGGACAAGAACATCCCAGCCGGCCAAACCCTCCCCTAACCCCAGCCGGCTGCGACAGCCTGGACTCGAACCAGGATCTCTAGTGACACAGCGAGCACTACCTTAAACCACTGCACCACTTGGGAGGCCCCTCAAAATATGTTTTATATTTACGGTTCTTTAAAGTAGCCACCCTTTGCCTTGATGACAGCTTTGCACACGCTTGGCATTCTCTCAAGTAGCTTCATGAGGTAGTCACCCAGAATGCATTTCAATTAACAGGTGTCTTGTTAATTTGTGGAATTTCTCTCCTTCTTAATGTGTTTGTCCCAATCAGTTGTGTTGTGACAAGGTAGGGGTGGTATACAGAAGATAGCCCTATTTGGTAAAATACCAAGTCCAAGAACAGCTCAAAAAAGCAAAGAGAGTCCGTCATTACTTTAAGACATGAAGGTCAGTCAATCCGGAAAATTTCAAGATTGTATTTTTTTTCAAGTTTCTTCAACTGCAGTCGCAAAAACCATCAAGAGCTATGATGAAACTAGCTCTAATGAGGACCGCCACAGGAAAGGAAGACCCAGAGTTACCTCTGCTGCAGAAGACAAGTTAATTTATAGTTACCAGCCTCAGAAATCGGCAATTAACTGCACCTCAGGTTGCAGCCTAAAAAAATGCTTCACAGAGTTCAAGTGACAGACGCATCTCAATATCAACTGTTCAGAGGAGACTGCGTGAATCAGGCCTTCATGGTCAAATTGCTGCAAAGAAACCACTATTAAAGGACACCAATAAGAAGAGACTTGCTTGGGCCAAGAAACATGAGCAATGGAAATCCAAATTTGAGATTTTTGTTTCCAACCGTCTTGTCCACCACTTGGTCTTTTAGAATTCAAGGCACACTTAACCAGCATGGCTACCATAGCATTCATTCTGCAGCGATACGCCATCCCATCTGGTTTGCGCTTGGTGGGACTATATCATTTGTTTTTCAGCCGTACAATGACCCAAAACACACCACCAGGCTGTGTAAGGGCTATTTGACCAAGAAGGATTGCTGCATCGGATGACCTGGCCTCCACAATCACCCGACCTCAACCCAATTGAGATGGTTTGGGATGAGTTGGACCCCAGAGTGAAGGAAAAGCAGCCAACAAGTGCTCAACATATGTGGAAACTCCTTCAAAACTGTTGGAAAAGCATTCCAGGTGACTTCCTCATGAAGCTGGTTGAGAGAATGCCAAGCGGGCGCAATGCAATGGTTGGCTACTTTGAAGAGTCTCAAATATAAAATATTTTGATTTAAAACTTTTTTGGGGGGGTTTTTACTTGATTCCATATGTGTTATTTCATAGTTTTGATGTCGTCACTATTATTCTACAATGTCGAAAATGGTAAAAATGAGTCGGTATGTCCTTACTTTTGATTGGTTGTGTGTGTGTGCCTTTCCAAATCATGTCCAATCAATTGAATTTACCACAGGTGGACTCCAATCAAGTTGTGAAAACAGGATGCACCTGAGCTCAATTTCGTGTCTCATAGCAAAGGGTCTGAATACTTATGTAAATAATGTACTTCTGCTTTTTGGTTTTTAAATGCGCTTGCTAAAATGTGTAAACCTGTTTTCACTTTGTCATTATGGGGTATTGTGTGTAGATTGATGAGGATTTTTTTATATATAATATATACACACACACATTTTAGAATAAGGCTGTATCGTAACAACATTTGGAAAAAGGGGAAGGGGTCTGAATACTTTCCGAATGCACTGTATATCATTAATTGAAATGACCGTTGAACATCGGTCATCTTACATATTGCACCTGGCTTTTGCTTTTCTTTCCTGCGACTCTTCTACGTAGGTCATTGGATCGGGACAGGATGGGACGGAGGCCGCAGTGGGGTTCTAGATCCCAGGAGGGGAGGCAGAGACTGAGCCGGGACAGAGAGGACAAGTTCAAGGGCAGCCTCTCGGAGGGAATGAAGGTCGACAAGGAGGACTCTGAAGATGAAGTGTAGGCAGTTCACTTGGGATTTTAATTTGATTTGCTTACTGTTTACCTCAGATGTGTTGAATGGATGGATCATACACAAATGATACAACATTAATCCATTTCAATGTCATTAATTAAATTATAAATTATATATTTAAATTACCTTTTTTTAATTTTTAATTTAGCAATATAACTTTTGTCAATGGTTGTGGGGTGGACGACCACATTGTATGTGTGTGTTGACGTGGTTTGTCCTATAATAGGCTGGAAGATTACGATGTGGATGAGGACGACGAGGAGGCTCTCATCGAACAGCGGAGGCTACAGCGTCTGGCCATCGTCCGGGTGCGTAAAAAGACGTATGACGTCATCATCCCCTCTGCGCCGACCTAACTTAACCAGAGCCACACAGCCATGTTGCTACAATATGTATTTGAACCTTTCTTTATTGGCTATTGTCATGCACGGCATGCAAACATGACAGGCACAGCTGTTTGATTGTTAGTTCAACAATTCGAATGGCGTTGGACACTGTGCAGTGCCTATACTCTGGCCACACTCCTAATCCCAGGTTTTGTGTTGCTTAGTGCCAAGGGAGTCACTCAAAAGCTTAATGGCACACCCACCTTTTTGATTGGCTGATCGGGTCCTGGTGTGTTGATCACTAGTTTCTGATTGTTGTGTAAGATGACTACATCGGTAGGCAGGAAGAAGGCTGGGCTGAGCGACAGAGAGGGAGGGAGGGCAGTGTATTCTGTATTCCTGGAAAATGTAACCCCCCTCCCCCTCTCTCACTCTTCCTGTCCACAAACCTCTCGCTCTCTGCCTATCCACAAACCTCGCTCTCTCCCTGTCCACCAACAACCAGAATTCCTGTATGCCCTCCCAGCACACCACTAAGAATACCAATAATTGTGACCATATAGAGATGATTTTGTATGCACAATTTAATTTTTTTATTATTTAGAAAAGGGTGCACATTTTAAAATGTATCATGTTTATAATCACTAGAGAATAAACTGGATGAGCTCCGATAGTGACTATTCTATCAACGTGATCTGTGGTACTGTAATATCCTATGTGGTGTGTCTCTTTGTTAACAGCTCGTGCGCAATCTGTCATATTAAGGAAGTCTTGGGATTCTGCTCGACTTTTATAAATATTGTCTGTTTTTATACATATTCTTCTTGCTGACGTGTGTGTGTGTTTTTTTTTTCTGTGATCAGAAGTACAAGGGAGGGAACGAGGACAGTAACATGTCGGAGCCCGGCAGCCCGCAGAGCAGCCAGCGCAGCCGCTCGCCCTCGCCGGACGACATCCTGGAGCGTGTGACGGCCGACGTCAAAGAGTACGAGCGGGAAAACATGGACACCTTTGAAGAAAACATCAAGGCTAAGCACAACCTCATCGAACAGGAGAGAGATGGTAAACATAGGTGCTGTATATAAGTGTGTGTACATCAGACCTGTCAACTAAGACATAGACCTATGACAAATACTTTCAACTAATTGATCTTCGCTTGGTACATTATGGAAACCATAGAATACTCTGTTGTTAAATACTATGAAGTGTCTGACCCAGGTGGGTGTTTGTCTGATACAGTAGTAGTAGTAACAGCAGCACTCTGTATGTTTTGTTTGTCTGATACAGTAGTAGTAGTAACAGCAGCAATCAGGATGTTTGTTTGTCTCATGTAGTAGTAGTAACAGCAGCACTCGGCATGTTTGGTTTGTTTGTTTGTCTGATACAGTAGTAGCAGAAACAGCAGCACTCGGGATGTTTGTTTGTCTGATACAGTAGTAGCAGCAACCGCAGCACTCGGGATGTTTGTCTGATACAGTAGTAGCAGAAACAGCAGCACTCGGGATGCTTGTCTGATACAGTAGTAGCAGAAACAGCAGCACTCGGGATGTTTGTCTGATGCAGTAGTAGTAGCAACCGCAGCACTCAGGATGTTTGTCTGATACAGTAGTAGCAGAAACAGCAGCACTCGGGATGTTTATCTGATGCAGTAGTAGTAGTAGTCAGCTTAGTAGTAGTAGTCAGCTTAGTAGTAGTAGTCAGCTTAGTAGTAGTAGTCAGCTTAGTAGTAGTAGTCAGCTTAGTAGTAGTAGTCAGCTTAGTAGTAGTAGTCAGCTTAGTAGTAGTAGTCAGCTTAGTAGTAGTAGTCAGCTTAGTAGTAGTAGTCAGCTTAGTAGTAGTAGTCAGCTTAGTAGTAGTAGTCAGCTTAGTAGTAGTAGTCAGCTTAGTAGTAGTAGTCAGCTTAGTAGTAGTAGTAGTAGTCAGCTTGGTAGTAGTAGTCAGCTTAGTAGTAGTAGTAGTCAGCGTAGTAGTAGTAGTAGTAGTCAGCTTAGTAGTAGTAGTCAGCTTAGTAGTAGTCAGCTTAGTAGTAGTGATTCAGAAGTGTAAAGGGGATACCTAGTCAGTTGTACAACTGAATGCATTCAACTGAAATCTGTCTTAAGCATTTAACCCAACCCCTCTGAATCAGAGAGGTGCGGGGAGGGGGGCTGACTTAATCCACATCCACGTCTTCAGCACCCGGGGAACAGTGGGTTAACTGTCTTGCTTAGGGACAGAACAACAGATTTTTTTTACCTTGTCAGCTCTGGGATTTGATCCAGCAGTCTTTCGGTTACTGGCCCAACGCTCCTACCCACCAGACTTCCTGGACATTGATCGATTTTTCAAATATAGTTCATAAATCTATTACTCAATTACTTATTAATATGATGTTAATTTCTCATGTACTCTTGACTTCTTAATCAATGAAATATATATATATATATATATAATTTTTTTTTTTTAAGTTATATTGACATTAGCAGTTGTCAAGATGCTTTTACAGATAAACAGTGCTTGATCTTAAACTCGAGCCCATTTCTTTCCTAGAAGGAACCAACCCCAAAAAACCTTCCGGCCCCGACATGTTTACTGAATCGGATGACATGTTCGCCGCCTACTTTGACGTGAGTACTCCTCCCGTTGCTTTGATGCCATTGCGTTGTTTGGAATCTGACCACCATGACTTTGTGCCAATGTGTCTTCAACTTTTTTTATTTTTTTTTTTATGAAGTTGTCTATGGAATAGGATCCTGTCAGATAGGGTTGCTAAGAGTGGTGTCCGTGTCTCGGGTCGCCCTTGTTATTATTACTGTCCAAACAAGCGTCTGTCAGCGGGTAACTTTAGACCGGGCCACAGCGTTTTCTCTGGTGACCTTTCTGTGAGGCGACTGAGAACTGCTTGTCAGATTTTTTTTGTTGAGTCGGGATAAGCGCGCAAGTTGGGACTTTTAAGCGTAAATCATTTGTTAATGTCAGTGCGGGGCCAAAAGTTTGGCGCGTCAATCTCAAGTCAGAATACCACTTCAACTGTGGTTTCGTATTGTAGCCTGACAGTCAGACCTTGGTTCAAATTAGCGTTTAAATGGGCCTGCATGGGGTGCCAGATGGACAGCATTTGCACTTTTGGGACTGTTCCTTTGGTTCCATTGCTCCAGGCAAGCTCAATCAAGCACATATTCCCATCAGAATAATAACTGATTCTTGAAAGGGGGAAAAAAAATAACATTGGGAAAAACCATTGGTTTCCCGTCATACTAACACTAAGTGATTTGTGGCCACTGCAGAGTGCAAGGTTTCGAGCAGCAGGTATCGGGAAGGACTTCAAGGAGAACCCCAACCTCCGAGACAACTGGACAGACGCAGAGGGATACTACCGTAAGTCCCATTTGGAATTAAAGCTCCTTATTTTGTTCCTTCATTTGTTTGTTAGCTTATTCATTCATTAATCACTACTGAACAAAAAATATCAAATGCAACATGCAACCATTTTGAAGATTTTACAGAGTTACAGTTCATATAAGGAAATCAGTCAATTGAAATTAATTCCTTAGTCCCTAATCTATGGATTTCACATGACTGGGCAGGGGTGCAGCCGTGGGTGGGCCTTGGAGGGCACCCACTGAGGGGCCAGGCTCAGCCAATCAGAATGAGTTTTTCCCTACAAAAGGGCTTTATTACAGACAGAAATACTCCTCAGCACCCTACCCAAATAAGATTTTTGTTCAGATGGAATATTTCTGAGATCTTTTATTTCAGCTCATGAAACATGGAACTAACCCTTTACATGTTGCGTTTTAATATTTTATGTTGGATGTTTATTTATATTCCAGTCTCTGACGTGTTTTGATATTTCTTAATGTCCGTGTGTTTTTATTTTATATTTTTTACTGCTAGATATTACTTTCAGAGCTAGAGGAACAAGCATTTCGCTGCAGCTGCTTTCACATCTGTGTACGTGACCAATAAACTTTGATTTGCCCCGAAAATGTGAAGATGGTTGTTTACTTGCAAAATTGCCATTTCTTGTTGGTCACTAATTCAAACAACAAGGAGGATTAAACAATCTGTTTTACTCGCCTGCTACCTCGGACGCGTAACTTTTGCTTAGCGTGAGACGCTCCTGTTCAGTTCAACAAGTCCTGAGCGTAACCGTGCCGGCTCTGTTTTGAGCATAATATTCAGCTCTGGTTCTATTTTGAAGATTTCGACACGCAGCTCACGCCTGAGAGCAAAAGGATATTGTGGCTAGCATTCTGCTCGCATTGACCAAAAGGTACTGTTCCAGTGTAGCAAAAAATAGTGTGTGGTTAGGCTACTGGAAATATGTTTTTAATTTTTTATTCTTCCTAATGGCGCAACCATAGAGCAAGCTCACTTGCCCGGCTGCCATAAATCCCATAAATTGTCTTTCACCTAAACAATGGGAATGAACCATAAAGATCTGTTTTAGGCCTACTGGAATTCTTTTCCGTTTTTGTTTTACTTGCCCCAGGCAACAGGGAAACGCTTAAGGTCAATCCCTACTTATTCATAACCAATTAGCTAATACATTCAATGTCTTTTGCTATTTGACAGGACTCAATATCGGGGAGAAACTGGACAAGCGGTACAGTGTGTACGGCTACACTGGGCAGGGCGTGTTCAGCAACGTCATCCGAGCCCGTGACGTGGCCCGCGCCAGCCAGGAGGTTGCTATTAAGATCATTCGGAACAACGAGCTCATGTGAGTGTCGTTTACCAATAGCTAGTCTTGGACCCGGTTCTGTAGGCAGAAAACATTTTGAAACTGGGGAGATACTACCTGCTGTTCATTGACTACAGCTCAGCGTTAAACACCAAGCTCATCACTAAGCTAAGGACCCTGGGATTAAAACACCTCCCTCTGCATCTGGATTCTGGACTTCCTGACGAGCCGCCCCCAGGTTGTTTATTTGATTTAGGATCCCCATTAGCTGACGCCAATTGCGACAGCTAGTCTTCCTGGGGTCTGACACATTACGAAAAATACCTTAGAGAAAGTGGTGAGGGTAGGCGACAACACATCCACCACGGGGGCCCCTCAGGGGTCCGTGCTTAGTCCCCTCCTGTACTCCCTGTTCACCCACTACTGCGTGGCCACGCAAAACACCCAACACCATTAAGTTTACCGATGACACGATAGTGGTAGGCCTGATCACAGATGATGAGCTGGCATATTGGGAGGAGGTCAGAGACCTGGCAGTGTGGTGCCTGGACAACAACATCTCCCTCAACGTCAGCAAGACAAAGGAGCTGATCGTGGACTACAGGAAACAGAACGTGCTCCCATTTACATCGCGTGGCTGTAGTGGAGCGGGTCGAGAGCTTCAAGTTACTGTGTCCACATCACAAAGGATCGATCATGGTCCACATACGCCAACAGTCGTGAAGAGGGCATGACAACAGGCCCTCAGATCCTCAAAAGGTTCTACAGCTGCGCCATTGAGAGCATCTTGACTGGCTGCATCACCGCCTGGTATGGCAACTGCTTAGCAACCCACAAGGCGCCACCGAGGGTAGAGTGTACAGCCCAGTACAGTGCTCTTTGCCATCCAGGACCTCCTATACCAGGGGAAGGCCCTAAAAATTGTCAGACTCCAGCCACCCATGTCCTAGACTATTCTCTCTGCTACCGCACGGCAAGCAGTACCGATGCACCGAGTCTGGAACCAACTGTTCCCTGAACAGCTTCTTCTACCCCCAAGCCATAAGACTGGTTAATAATTAGTTTGGTTTGGTTAACTATTTAACTATCTGCGTTGACCATTTTTAATTTTGCACTCCTTTTTTTTTCATCACTTACACTGCTGTTACTGTGTTCCTAGTTACATATCTACCTCAGTTACTATTGTGGGTAGATATTGTACAGGCTTTTTATTAAAGCCCTGCTCGAACACACCATATTCCACTAACCTGTACTTATTATTATCTGAGTCAGGTGTGTCAGAGCAGGGCTGGAACCAAAACCCTGTCCACACAATCGCTCTCCAGGGGGACCTGTACTACTGGCACACCAGTGTGTCCATGACTTTAGACTCATCGAAGTGGTCTCTTTGTCCCAAAAGGCAGAAGACTGGGCTGAAGGAGCTGGAGTTCCTGAAGAAACTCAACGATGCCGACCCTGACGACAAGTTCCACTGCCTGCGCCTCTTCCGACACTTCTACCACAAGCAGCACCTCTGCCTGGTCTTCGAGCCTCTCAGGTACCACCCTCCAGGTTACTGGCACCCCTAGATTGAGTGCAGTGTTTCCCTTCTCATTGTATAGGCAGGGTGGGCCTAGGGCTGTTGCGGTCACGAAAGGTTGTCAGCCGGTGATTGTCAAGCAAATAGCTGTCGGTTTCACGGTAATTGGCTTAATTAATGAACACATTTAGCATCTCCTGGCTTCAAGCCATTGATGCAGATCTTTTGAACATCTACATTTTAAAAAGTCTAATCAATTAATTTAATATAGCCTACACCTTCACAATGAAGCCATTTTTATTTATTTTCGACCGGTTTTAAGAAGCATGATTTGAAGAACATGTAGTCTATTTCAGAACAGAATAGCACACTCTGAGTTGTCCTGATGTGGCTATGCCAAAAGGCTGTGGGCTACGCTAGTTCATTTAGCAGACAAGATTTGCTTAGAATTCCGGCATTATTTTATAGTAGTTACGAATAGAATTGAATAAAATAAAGGATATTTTCTCCAAACTATTGGAGGGAATGCTGAGTTGTGTTGAGCGGTTAACAAAGAAATAGGTATTCTTATACATTAATAACTCTAAATTAAGCATAATTTTAGTTCTACAAATGTTGGGCTATATGTTTTGATTTTTAATACATTTTAATGGTGCATGATCCTCTTTTTAGTAGAGGCCATCACTCTGTTTTCTTGCACAATTGCATAGCCTGTAGAGATGTTGCGCAACATAAGCTCATGGGCTCTGATTAAGTGTTTAATTAGATTTTCAATTACATTTACATTGATGTCAGCGTAATTAGAGGGACAATAGAGTGCTGGGTACCAGGCAGTTCGCAAGTTTGGTAGGCTACTAATGACCAGCAGCGGCATCAGCTTGGAGAAGCCTGATTACCTTGACTCAACAAGGTATTTACCGCCGGTGTGGCGGCAATACGGTCACCCCAAGGTGGGCCCCTTGCGCATAGGCTTGCTCTCCCTGTGTTAAAGAATGTGGTTTCAAGTGATCATTTTTTTGTTGTAAAAGCCTTAGCTGCTGGAGATGGAGTCTGAAAAGAGGTGGTCTTATTGATGCAAAGAGGCTGTTTTGAAGTCTGAGGGAGTCTGCTGCTCTCTGTCCTGGGGATGGAATGGTGGTATTATTTTTGCCCATTTTATTAAATCAATACTGTGACTCCCAATTATTGATTTTTCTTCTTTCTTTCTTTTTGCTGGGCAGTTTAACGTTAGCTAGCACTAGTCGGCTGTACTTGCAAAAGACTTCCAGTATTTCTCATCCTATAGCTTGTTCTTTTTAAACACTAGAACCGCCTGGCCTTTCATCCTACAGGTACCCGCTAGAGGACGTTGCCGGTCATCTCCTTTAGCATCAGATGCATATCAACCCACAACAAGGTGCTGAAACATAAGCGCCAACGCATGATAAATAGTGCATCAACTATTGTTAAGGATTAGTTGCATGAAGAGATATTTGTGGAACTATATCAATTTTAAACAAAAAAATAACAACAATAGTTTATTTTTATTTTTTTATAGTCATGGATATGTTTTGTCCTAGAAAAAAAAAGCATAGGCCTATAGCCTATTTTAGTTTCCCTTAAAATGGATTACAGTAATGTTTTTAATTGTATCAACTTTATTTTAGATTAAATTAGTAAAAGAGTTATAGTAATTAATAAAGTCCAGCTACAGCTGCTTTTGACAAAGTAGAAAATAAAAAAGATAATATAACCAGATAGGTGCTCAGGTGATATTATTTGCTATATATTCCTTAACAAAGGCACCAGTGCATGAACAATTGTAAAGGATGTATTGCCTAAATAAATAGCATATTTTTAAGTTTAATGTTATTTGTTTTTGCTTAGTAGCCAAAGCAATGCTGCTGCGTGGGGGGGGTGTCATGTGCTGAATACAGGGACCGCACGTATATTCTGCTGCGTGGGGGGGGTGTCGTGCTGAATACAGGGACCGCACGTATATTCTTTGAAAATGTGACATTTGGAAATAGAGCTGCACCTCTTGAATCATGAGAGTTATTTGACAGAGGTAAATGTCATAGAAACAGCAGAATATGCTCTTTCTGATACTGTATAGAAATCAAAGCTGATGGCCTAATATTGTCACTCGTCAGAGTGTTGTCAAATTAATCTTGTCTATAGGCTAACTGTCATGTGTGAAATTAGTTTCGGTATCGTTTATTGTGTAGTTTCGATGGGCCAGCCGTGCCGTCTGACTGGCATCGTTTTTACTTCCTGTTCATCAACTTAAAGAGTCCAGGATATGTTTTGCATTATTCTAAAGGCCTACTGCAACAAACAGCATTTCATGTAATTTCCCTGACAATTAATTTGATTAGTAATAGAGTTATAGTAAATCAAATGTAAAAGCTTTTTATTTTTTTAAATTGTTTACATAAAATAGTTAAAATTATTAACATGAGTGCCAACGCTGATCAATAGGCATAACACACACACTCATTATTACACTATGAGAGAGAGAGAGGCTGGGTACCAACATCCTACTGCACATTGTCTTGGGTAAAATTAGGTTAAAAAAAGGATCAATACTTTTCTGTTAGATTTTTTATTTTTTATTCCGACAATAGAGTAAGGTAAAATACAAAAGTATCGTGAGGTCGCTGGCAATTTCCAGTCTAACTCTGTCCCGTGTTTTACCTCTTGAGTAGATATTGTTTTCGTTGTAACCAGCATCTCAATTATTTTTAGTGCAGACGGATTACTAAACTGTCTGAAATGGCTCCATATTCCCTACCATAGTGAACAACAACTACTTCTTCTTCTTCTGTGGTTAGAAGTGCGCTAAAATCGATCATATTTTATTGGTCACCTACACGTGTTTTAGCAGATGTTATTGCGGGTGGAACGAAATGCTTGTGTTTCTAGCTCCAACAGTGCAGTAATATATCTAACAATTTCACAACAACACACACATCTAAAAGAATGGAATTAAGAATATATAAATATTTGGACGAGCAATGTCGGCAGTATTTAGTGAATAGGGTGCCATTTTGTGACTCACCCCTAATATTGTATGTGGTGTCTCTCTACTCTCTCTCCTCCTCAGTATGAACCTGCGCGAGGTGCTGAAGAAGTATGGCAAAGACGTGGGCCTCCACATCAAGGCGGTGCGCTCCTACAGCCAGCAGCTCTTCCTGGCCCTGAAGCTGCTCAAACGCTGCAACATCCTTCACGCCGACATCAAACCTGACAATATCCTGGTACGTCACCTGTAACCCACCGTAGTCCCCAGAGAGAGACAGTCACCTGTAACCCACCGTAGCCCCCAGAGAGAGACAGTCACCTCTAACCCACCGTAGCCCCAGAGAGACAGTCACCTCTAACCCACCGTAGCCCCAGAGAGACAGTCACCTCTAACCCACCGTAGCCCCCAGAGAGAGACAGTCACCTCTAACCCACCGCAGCCCCAGAGAGACAGTCACCTGTAACCCACCATAGCCCCCAGAGAGAGACAATCACCTCTATCCCACCGTAGCCCCCAGAGAGAGACAGTCACCTCTAACCCACCGTAGTCCCAGAGAGACAGTCACCTCTAACCCACTGTAGCCCCAGAGAGAGACAGTCACCTGTAACCCACCGTAGTCCCCAGAGAGAGACAGTCACCTGTAACCCACCGTAGTCCCCAGAGAGAGAGTCACCTGTAACCCACCTTAGCCCCCAGAGAGAGAGTCACCTCTAACCCACCGTAGTCCCCAGAGAGAGACAGTCACCTCTAACCCACCGTAGCCCCCAGAGAGAGACAGTCACCTCTAACCCACCGTAGCCCCCAGAGAGAGACAGTGACCTCTAACCCACCGTAGCCCCAGACAGAGACAGTCTGCTCTAACCCACCGTAGCCCCAGAGAGACAGTCACCTCTAACCCACCGTAGCCCCAGAGACAGTTACCTCTAACCCACCGTAGCCCCCAGAGACAGTCACCTCTAACCCACCGTAGCCCCAGAGAGAGACAGTCACCTCTAACCCACCGTAGCCCCCAGAGAGAGACAGTCATCTCTAACCCACCGTAGCCCCAGAGAGACAGTCACCTCTAACCCACCGTAGCCCCAGAGAGAGACAGTCACCTCTAACCCACCGTAGCCCCCAGAGAGAGACAGTCATCTCTAACCCACCGTAGCCCCAGAGAGACAGTCACCTCTAACCCACCGTAGCCCCAGAGAAACAGTCACCTCTAACCCACCGTAGCCCCCAGAGAGAGACAGTCATCTCTAACCCACCGTAGCCCCAGAGAGACAGTCACCTCTAACCCACCGTAGCCCCCAGAGAGAGACAGTCACCTCTAACCCACCGTAGCCCCCAGAGAGACAGTCACCTCTAACCCACCGTAGCCCCCAGAGAGACAGTCTGCTCTAAACCACCGTAGCCCCAGAGAGACAGTCACCTCTAACCCACCGTAGCCCCAGAGACAGTTACCTCTAACCCACCGTAGCCCCAGAGACAGTCACCTGTAACCCACCGTAGCCCCCAGAGAGAGACAGTCACCTCTAACCCACCGTAGCCCCCAGAGAGAGGCAGTCACCTCTAACCCACCGTAGCCCCAGAGACAGTTACCTCTAACCCACCGTAGCCCCCAGAGAGAGACAGTCACCTGTAACCCACCGTAGCCCCCAGACAGACAGTCACCTGTAACCCACCGTAGCCCCCAGACAGACAGTCACCTGTAACCCACCGTAGCCCCCAGAGAGAGACAGTCACCTGTAACCCACCGTAGTCCCCAGAGAGAGACAGTCATCTCTAACCCACCGTAGTCCCCAGAGACAGTCACCTGTAACCCACCGTAGTCCCCAGAGAGAGACAGTCACCTGTAACCCACCTTAGCCCCCAGAGAGAGACAGGCATCTCTAACCCACCGTAGTCCCCAGAGAGAGACAGTCACCTGTAACACACTGTAGCCCCCAGAGAGAGAGTCACCTCTAACCCAACGTAGCCCCAAGAGAGAGACAGTCACCTCTAACCCACCGTAGCTCCCAGAGAGAGAGTCACCTGTAACCCACCGTAGTCCCCAGAGAGAGACAGTCACCTCTAACCCACCGTAGCCCCCAGAGACAGTCACCTCTAACCCACCGTAGTCCCCAGAGAGAGACAGTCACCTCTAACCCACCGTAGTCCCCAGAGAGACAGTCACCTCTAACCCACCGTAGTCCCCAGAGAGAGACAGTCACCTCTAACCCACCGTAGTCCCCAGAGAGAGACAGTCACCTCTAACCCACCGTAGTCCCCAGAGAGACAGTCACCTCTAACCCACCGTAGCCCCCAGAGAGACAGTCACCTCTAACCCACCGTAGTCCCCAGAGAGAGACAGTCACCTCTAACCCACCGTAGTCCCCAGAGAGACAGTCACCTCTAACCCACCGTAGCCCCCAGAGAGAGAGTCACCTCTAACCCACCGTAGCCCCCAGAGAGAGTAATCTCTAACCCACCGTAGCCCCCAGAGAGAGAGTCATCTCTAACCCACCGTAGCCCCCAGAGAGAGAGTCACCTCTAACCCACCGTAGTCCCCAGAGAGAGACAGTCACCTCTAACCCACCGTAGTCCCCAGAGAGACAGTCACCTCTAACCCACCGTAGCCCCCAGAGAGAGACAGTCACCTCTAACCCACCGTAGTCCCCAGAGAGAGACAGTCACCTCTAACCCACCGTAGCCCCCAGAGAGAGTCACCTCTAACCCACCGTAGTCCCCAGAGAGAGACAGTCACCTCTAACCCACCGTAGTCCCCAGAGAGACAGTCACCTCTAACCCACCGTAGTCCCCAGAGAGACAGTCACCTCTAACCCACCGTAGCCCCCAGAGAGAGTCACCTCTAACCCACCGTAGTCCCCAGAGAGAGACAGTCACCTCTAACCCACCGTAGTCCCCAGAGAGACAGTCATCTCTAACCCACCGTAGCCCCCAGAGAGAGACAGTCACCTCTAACCCACCGTAGTCCCCAGAGAGAGACAGTCACCTCTAACCCACCGTAGTCCCCAGAGAGACAGTCACCTCTAACCCACCGTAGTCCCCAGAGAGACAGTCACCTCTAACCCACCGTAGTCCCCAGAGAGACAGTCATCTCTAACCCACCGTAGCCCCCAGAGAGAGACAGTCACCTCTAACCCACCGTAGCCCCCAGAGAGAGACAGTCACCTCTAACCCACCGTAGCCCCCAGAGAGTCACCTCTAACCCACCGTAGCCCCCAGAGAGAGAGTCACCTCTAACCCACCGTAGCCCCCAGAGAGAGAGTCACCTCTAACCCACCGTAGTCCCCAGAGAGAGACAGTCACCTCTAACCCACCGTAGTCCCCAGAGAGACAGTCACCTGTAACCCACCGTAGCCCCCAGAGAGAGACAGTCACCTCTAACCCACCGTAGTCCCCAGAGAGAGACAGTCATCTGTAACCCACCGTAGCCCCCAGAGAGAGACAGTCACCTCTAACCCACCGTAGCCCCCAGAGAGACAGTCACCTCTAACCCACCGTAGCCCCCAGAGAGACAGTCACCGCTAACCCACCGTAGCCCCCAGAGAGACAGTCACCTCTAACCCACCGTAGCCCCCAGAGAGAGACAGTCACCTCTAACCCACCGTAGCCCCCAGAGAGAGACAGTCACCTCTAACCCACCGTAGCCCCCAGAGAGACAGTCACCTCTAACCCACCGTAGCCCCCAGAGAGACAGTCTGCTCTAAACCACCGTAGCCCCAGAGAGACAGTCACCTCTAACCCACCGTAGCCCCAGAGACAGTTACCTCTAACCCACCGTAGCCCCCAGAGAGAGACAGTCACCTCTAACCCACCGTAGCCCCAGAGACAGTTACCTCTAACCCACCATAGCCCCAAGAGAGACAATCACCTCTAACCCACCGTAGCCCCCAGAGAGAGACAGTCACCTCTAACCCACCGTAGCCCCCAGAGAGACAGTCACCTGTAACCCACCGTAGCCCCCAGAGAGAGACGGTCACCTGTAACCCACCGTAGCCCCGAGAGAGAGACAGTCACCTCTAACCCACCGTAGTCCCCGGAGAGAGACAGTCACCTCTAACCCACCGTAGCCCCCAGAGAGACAGTCACCTCTAACCCACCGTAGCCCCCAGAGAGACAGTCACCTGTAACCCACCGTAGCCCCAGAGACAGTCACCTGTAACCCACCGTAGCCCCAGAGACAGTCACCTGTAACCCACCGTAGCCCCAGAGACAGTCACCTGTAACCCACCGTAGCCCCAGAGACAGTCACCTCTAACCCACCGTAGCCCCAGAGACAGTCACCTGTAACCCACCGTAGCCCCCAGAGAGAGACAGTCACCTCTAACCCACCGTAGCCCCCAGAGAGACAATCACCTCTAACCCACCGTAGCCCCCAGAGAGAGGCAGTCACCTCTAACCCACCGTAGCCCCAGAGACAGTTATCTCTAACCCACCGTAGCCCCCAGAGAGAGACAGTCACCTGTAACCCACCGTAGTCCCCAGAGAGAGACAGTCATCTCTAACCCACCGTAGTCCCCAGAGAGAGACAGTCATCTGTAACCCACCGTAGTCCCCAGAGAGAGACAGTCACCTGTAACCCAACGTAGCCCCCAGAGAGAGACAGTCACCTGTAACCCACCGTAGTCCCCAGAGAGAGACAGTCACCTGTAACCCACCGTAGTCCCCAGAGAGAGAGTTACCTCTAACCCACCGTAGTCCCCAGAGAGACAGTCACCTCTAACCCACCGTAGCCCCCAGAGAGACAGTCACCTCTAACCCACCGTAGCCCCAGAGACAGTTATCTCTAACCCACCGTAGCCCCCAGAGAGAGACAGTCACCTGTAACCCACCGTAGTCCCCAGAGAGAGACAGTCATCTCTAACCCACCGTAGTCCCCAGAGAGAGACAGTCATCTGTAACCCACCGTAGTCCCCAGAGAGAGACAGTCACCTGTAACCCAACGTAGCCCCCAGAGAGAGACAGTCACCTGTAACCCACCGTAGTCCCCAGAGAGAGACAGTCACCTGTAACCCACCGTAGTCCCCAGAGAGAGACAGTCACCTCTAACCCACCGTAGTCCCCAGAGAGAGAGTTACCTCTAACCCACCGTAGTCCCCAGAGAGACAGTCACCTCTAACCCACTGTAGCCCCCAGAGAGACAGTCACCGCTAACCCACCGTAGCCCCCAGAGAGACAGTCACCTCTAACCCACCGTAGCCCCCAGAGAGACAGTCTGCTCTAAACCACCGTAGCCCCAGAGAGACAGTCACCTCTAACCCACCGTAGCCCCAGAGACAGTTACCTCTAACCCACCGTAGCCCCCAGAGAGAGACAGTCACCTCTAACCCACCGTAGCCCCAGAGACAGTCACCTCTATCCCACCGTAGCCCCCAGAGAGACAGTCACCTCTAACCCACCGTAGTCCCCAGAGAGACAGTCACCGCTAACCCACCGTAGCCCCCAGAGAGACAGTCACCTCTAACCCACCGTAGCCCCCAGAGAGAGACAGTCACCTCTAACCCACCGTAGCCCCAGAGACAGTCACCTCTAACCCAACGTAGTCCCCAGAGAGACAGTCATCTCTAACCCACCGTAGCCCCCAGAGAGACAGTCACCGCTAACCCACCGTAGCCCCCAGAGAGACAGTCACCTCTAACCCACCGTAGCCCCCAGAGAGAGACAGTCACCTCTAACCCACCGTAGCCCCAGAGAGACAGTCACCTCTAAACCACCGTAGCCCCAGAGAGACAGTCACCTCTAACCCACCGTAGCCCCCAGAGAGAGACAGTCATCTCTAACCCACCGTAGCCCCAGAGAGACAGTCACCTCTAACCCACCGTAGCCCCCAGAGAGAGACAGTCACCTCTAACCCACCGTAGCCCCCAGAGAGACAGTCTGCTCTAAACCACCGTAGCCCCAGAGAGACAGTCACCTCTAACCCACCGTAGCCCCAGAGACAGTTACCTCTAACCCACCGTAGCCCCCAGAGAGAGACAGTCACCTCTAACCCACCGTAGCCCCAGAGACAGTTACCTCTAACCCACCTTAGCCCCCAGAGAGACAGTCACCTCTAACCCACCGTAGCCCCCAGAGAGAGAGTCACCTCTAACCCACCATAGTCTCCAGAGAGAGACAGTCACCTGTAACCCACCGTAGCCCCCAGAGAGAGACGGTCACCTGTAACCCACCGTAGCCCCGAGAGAGAGACAGTCACCTCTAACCCACCGTAGTCCCCAGAGAGAGACAGTCACCTCTAACCCACCGTAGCCCCCAGAGAGACAGTCACCTCTAACCCACCGTAGCCCCCAGAGAGAGACAGTCACCTCTAACCCACCGTAGCCCCAGAGACAGTCACTTCTAACCCACCGTAGCCCCAGAGACAGTCACTTCTAACCCACCGTAGCCCCAGAGACAGTCACCTGTAACCCACCGTAGCCCCAGAGACAGTCACCTGTAACCCACCGTAGCCCCAGAGACAGTCATCTGTAACCCACCGTAGCCCCAGAGACAGTCACCTCTAACCCACCGTAGCCCCAGAGACAGTCACCTCTAACCCACCGTAGCCCCCAGAGAGAGACAGTCACCTCTAACCCACCGTAGCCCCCAGAGAGACAATCACCTCTAACCCACCGTAGCCCCCAGAGAGAGGCAGTCACCTCTAACCCACCGTAGCCCCAGAGACAGTTACCTCTAACCCACCGTAGCCCCCAGAGAGAGACAGTCACCTGTAGCCCCCAGACAGACAGTCACCTGTAACCCACCGTAGTCCCCAGAGAGAGACAGTCACCTGTAACCCACCGTAGTCCCCAGAGAGAGACAGTCACCTCTAACCCACCGTAGTCCCCAGAGAGAGACAGTCACCTGTAACACACTGTAGCCCCCAGAGAGAGAGTCACCTCTAACCCAACGTAGCCCCCAGAGAGAGACAGTCACCTCTAACCCACCGTAGCCCCCAGAGAGAGAGTCACCTGTAACCCACCGTAGTCCCCAGAGAGAGACAGTCACCTCTAACCCACCGTAGCCCCCAGAGACAGTCACCTCTAACCCACCGTAGTCCCCAGAGAGACAGTCACCTCTAACCCACCGTAGTCCCCAGAGAGAGACAGTCACCTGTAACCCACCGTAGTCCCCAGAGAGAGACAGTCACCTCTAACCCACCGTAGCCCCCAGAGACAGTCAGTTCTAACCCACCGTAGTCCCCAGAGAGAGACAGTCACCTCTAACCCACCGTAGTCCCCAGAGAGACAGTCACCTCTAACCCACCGTAGCCCCCAGAGAGACAGTCACCTCTAACCCACCGTAGTCCCCAGAGAGAGACAGTCACCTCTAACCCACCGTAGTCCCCAGAGAGAGACAGTCACCTCTAACCCAACGTAGTCCCCAGAGAGACAGTCACCTCTAACCCACCGTAGCCCCCAGAGAGAGAGTCACCTCTAACCCACCGTAGCCCCCAGAGAGTCATCTCTAACCCACCGTAGCCCCCAGAGAGAGAGTCACCTCTAACCCACCGTAGTCCCCAGAGAGAGACAGTCACCTCTAACCCACCGTAGTCCCCAGAGAGACAGTCATCTCTAACCCACCGTAGCCCCCAGAGAGAGAGACAGTCACCTCTAACCCACCGTAGTCCCCAGAGAGACAGTCACCCACCGTAGTCCCCAGAGACAGTCACCTCTAACCCACCGTAGTCCCCAGAGAGACAGTCATCTCTAACCCACCGTAGCCCCCAGAGACAGTCACCTCTAACCCACCGTAGTCCCCAGAGAGAGACAGTCACCTCTAACCCACCGTAGTCCCCAGAGAGAGACAGTCACCTGTAACCCACCGTAGCCCCCAGAGACAGTCACCTCTAACCCACCGTAGCCCCCAGAGACAGTCACCTCTAACCCACCGTAGTCCCCAGAGAGAGACAGTCACCTCTAACCCACCGTAGTCCCCAGAGAGAGACAGTCACCTCTAACCCACCGTAGTCCCCAGAGAGACAGTCACCTCTAACCCACCGTAGCCCCCAGAGACAGTCAGTTCTAACCCACCGTAGTCCCCAGAGAGAGACAGTCACCTCTAACCCACCGTAGTCCCCAGAGAGACAGTCACCTCTAACCCACCGTAGCCCCCAGAGAGACAGTCACCTCTAACCCACCGTAGTCCCCAGAGAGAGACAGTCACCTCTAAACCACCGTAGTCCCCAGAGAGAGACAGTCACCTCTAACCCAACGTAGTCCCCAGAGAGACAGTCACCTCTAACCCACCGTAGCCCCCAGAGAGAGTCATCTCTAACCCACCGTAGCCCCCAGAGAGAGTCATCTCTAACCCACCGTAGCCCCCAGAGAGAGAGTCACCTCTAACCCACCGTAGTCCCCAGAGAGAGACAGTCACCTCTAACCCACCGTAGTCCCCAGAGAGACAGTCATCTCTAACCCACCGTAGCCCCCAGAGAGAGAGACAGTCACCTCTAACCCACCGTAGCCCCCAGAGAGAGAGTCACCTCTAACCCACCGTAGTCCCCAGAGAGAGACAGTCACCTCTAACCCACCGTAGTCCCCAGAGAGAGACAGTCACCTCTAACCCACCGTAGTCCCCAGAGAGAGACAGTCACCTGTAACCCACCGTAGTCCCCAGAGAGAGACAGTCACCTGTAACACACTGTAGCCCCCAGAGAGAGAGTCACCTCTAACCCAACGTAGCCCCCAGAGAGAGACAGTCACCTCTAACCCACCGTAGCCCCCAGAGAGAGAGTCACCTGTAACCCACCGTAGTCCCCAGAGAGAGACAGTCACCTCTAACCCACCGTAGCCCCCAGAGACAGTCACCTCTAACCCACCGTAGTCCCCAGAGAGAGACAGTCACCTCTAACCCACCGTAGTCCCCAGAGAGAGACAGTCACCTGTAACCCACCGTAGTCCCCAGAGAGAGACAGTCACCTCTAACCCACCGTAGCCCCCAGAGACAGTCAGTTCTAACCCACCGTAGTCCCCAGAGAGAGACAGTCACCTCTAACCCACCGTAGTCCCCAGAGAGACAGTCACCTCTAACCCACCGTAGCCCCCAGAGAGACAGTCACCTCTAACCCACCGTAGTCCCCAGAGAGAGACAGTCACCTCTAACCCACCGTAGTCCCCAGAGAGAGACAGTCACCTCTAACCCACCGTAGCCCCCAGAGAGAGAGTCACCTCTAACCCACCGTAGCCCCCAGAGAGAGTCATCTCTAACCCACCGTAGCCCCCAGAGAGAGAGTCACCTCTAACCCACCGTAGTCCCCAGAGAGAGACAGTCACCTCTAACCCACCGTAGTCCCCAGAGAGACAGTCATCTCTAACCCACCGTAGCCCCCAGAGAGAGAGACAGTCACCTCTAACCCACCGTAGTCCCCAGAGAGACAGTCACCCACCGTAGTCCCCAGAGACAGTCACCTCTAACCCACCGTAGTCCCCAGAGAGACAGTCATCTCTAACCCACCGTAGCCCCCAGAGACAGTCACCTCTAACCCACCGTAGTCCCCAGAGAGAGACAGTCACCTCTAACCCACCGTAGTCCCCAGAGAGAGACAGTCACCTGTAACCCACCGTAGTCCCCAGAGAGAGACAGTCACCTCTAACCCACCGTAGCCCCCAGAGACAGTCACCTCTAACCCACCGTAGTCCCCAGAGAGAGACAGTCACCTCTAACCCACCGTAGTCCCCAGAGAGACAGTCACCTCTAACCTACCGTAGCCCCCAGAGAGACAGTCACCTCTAACCCACCGTAGTCCCCAGAGAGAGACAGTCACCTCTAACCCACCGTAGTCCCCAGAGAGAGACAGTCACCTCTAACCCAACGTAGTCCCCAGAGAGACAGTCACCTCTAACCCACCGTAGCCCCCAGAGAGAGTCACCTCTAACCCACCGTAGTCCCCAGAGAGAGACAGTCACCTCTAACCCACCATAGTCCCCAGAGAGACAGTCACCTCTAACCCACCGTAGTCCCCAGAGAGACAGTCATCTCTAACCCACCGTAGCCCCCAGAGAGACAGTCACCCACCGTAGTCCCCAGAGACAGTCACCTCTAACCCACCGTAGTCCCCAGAGAGACAGTCATCTCTAACCCACCGTAGCCCCCAGAGAGAGACTGTCACCTCTAACCCACCGTAGCCCCCAGAGAGAGAGTCACCTCTAACCCACCGTAGCCCCCAGAGAGACAGTCACCTCTAACCCACCGTAGCCCCCAGAGAGACAGTCACCTCTAACCCACCGTAGCCCCCAGAGAGACAGTCTGCTCTAAACCACCGTAGCCCCCAGAGAGAGACAGTCACCTCTAACCCACCGTAGCCCCAGAGACAGTTACCTCTAACCCACCGTAGCCCCCAGAGAGAGAGTCACCTCTAACCCACCGTAGTCCCCAGAGAGAGAGTCACCTCTAACCCACCGTAGTCCCCAGAGAGAGACAGTCACCTCTAACCCACCGTAGCCCCCAGAGAGACACAGTCATCTCTAACCCACCGTAGTCCCCAGAGAGACAGTCACCTCTAACCCAACGTAGCCCCCAGAGAGAGAGTCACCTCTAACCCACCGTAGCCCCCAGAGAGAGAGTCACCTCTAACCCACCGTAGCCCCCAGAGAGACAGTCACCTCTAACCCACCGTAGCCCCCAGAGAGAGACAGTCACCTCTAACCCACCGTAGCCCCCAGAGAGAGAGTCACCTCTAACCCACCGTAGCCCCCAGAGAGAGTCACCTCTAACCCACCGTAGTCCCCAGAGAGACAGTCACCTCTAACCCACCGTAGTCCCCAGAGAGAGAGTCTTCTCTAACCCACCGTAGTCCCCAGAGAGAGAGTCTTCTCTAACCCACCGTAGTCCCCAGAGAGAGACTGTCACCTCTAACCCACCGTAGTCCCCAGAGAGAGACAGTCACCTCTAACCCACCGTAGTCCCCAGAGAGAGACAGTCACCTCTAACCCACCGTAGTCCCCAGAGAGAGACAGTCACCTCTAACCCACCGTAGTCCCCAGAGAGAGACAGTCACCTCTAACCCACCGTAGTCCCCAGAGAGAGACAGTCACCTCTAACCCACCGTAGTCCCCAGAGAGAGACAGTCACCTCTAACCCACCGTAGTCCCCAGAGAGAGACAGTCACCTCTAACCCACCGTAGTCCCCAGAGAGAGACAGTCACCTCTAACCCACCATAGTCCCCAGAGAGAGAGAGTCACCTCTAACCCACCGTAGTCCCCAGAGACAGTCACCTCTAACCCACCGTAGCCCCCAGAGAGAGACAGTCACCTCTAACCCACCGTATTCCCCAGAGAGAGACAGTCACCCACCGTAGTCCCCAGAGACAGTCATCTCTAACCCACCGTAGTCCCCAGAGAGAGACAGTCACCTCTAACCCACCGTAGTCCCCAGAGAGACAGTCACCTCTAACCCACCGTAGCCCCCAGAGAGAGTCACCTCTAACCCACCGTAGTCCCCAGAGAGAGACAGTCACCTCTAACCCACCGTAGTCCCCAGAGAGACAGTCATCTCTAACCCACCGTAGTCCCCAGAGAGAGACAGTCACCCACCGTAGTCCCCAGAGACAGTCATCTCTAACCCACCGTAGCCCCCAGAGAGAGACAGTCACCTCTAACCCACCGTAGCCCCCAGAGAGAGAGTCACCTCTAACCCAACGTAGTCCCCAGAGAGAGACAGTCACCTCTAACCCACCGTAGCCCCCGGAGAGAGTCACCTCTAACCCACCGTAGCCCCCAGAGACAGTCACCTCTAACCCACCGTAGTCCCCAGAGAGAGAGTCTTCTCTAACCCACCGTAGTCCCCAGAGAGAGAGTCACCTCTAACCCACCGTAGCCCCCAGAGAGAGACTGTCACCTCTAACCCACCGTAGTCCCCAGAGAGACAGTCACCTCTAACCCACCGTAGTCCCCAGAGAGAGAGTCACCTCTAACCCACCGTAGTCCCCAGAGAGAGACTGTCACCTCTATCCCACCGTAGTCCCCAGAGAGAGACAGTCATCTCTAACCCACCGTAGCCCCCAGAGAGAGACTGTCACCTCTATCCCACCGTAGTCCCCAGAGAGAGACAGTCATCTCTAACCCACCGTAGCCCCCAGAGAGAGACAGTCACCTCTAACCCACCGTAGTCCCAGAGAGAGACAGTCACCTCTAACCCACCGTAGTCCCCAGAGAGAGACAGTCACCTCTAACCCACCGTAGTCCCCAGAGAGAGACAGTCACCTCTAACCCACCGTAGTCCCCAGAGAGAGAGTCTTCTCTAACCCAACGTAGCCCCCAGAGAGAGACAGTCACCTCTAACCCACCGTAGCCCCCAGAGAGAGAGTCACCTGTAACCCACCGTAGTCCCCAGAGAGAGACAGTCACCTCTAACCCACCGTAGCCCCCAGAGACAGTCACCTCTAACCCACCGTAGTCCCCAGAGAGACAGTCACCTCTAACCCACCGTAGTCCCCAGAGAGAGACAGTCACCTGTAACCCACCGTAGTCCCCAGAGAGAGACAGTCACCTCTAACCCACCGTAGCCCCCAGAGACAGTCAGTTCTAACCCACCGTAGTCCCCAGAGAGAGACAGTCACCTCTAACCCACCGTAGTCCCCAGAGAGACAGTCACCTCTAACCCACCGTAGCCCCCAGAGAGACAGTCACCTCTAACCCACCGTAGTCCCCAGAGAGAGACAGTCACCTCTAACCCACCGTAGTCCCCAGAGAGAGACAGTCACCTCTAACCCAACGTAGTCCCCAGAGAGACAGTCACCTCTAACCCACCGTAGCCCCCAGAGAGAGAGTCACCTCTAACCCACCGTAGCCCCCAGAGAGTCATCTCTAACCCACCGTAGCCCCCAGAGAGAGAGTCACCTCTAACCCACCGTAGTCCCCAGAGAGAGACAGTCACCTCTAACCCACCGTAGTCCCCAGAGAGACAGTCATCTCTAACCCACCGTAGCCCCCAGAGAGAGAGACAGTCACCTCTAACCCACCGTAGTCCCCAGAGAGACAGTCACCCACCGTAGTCCCCAGAGACAGTCACCTCTAACCCACCGTAGTCCCCAGAGAGACAGTCATCTCTAACCCACCGTAGCCCCCAGAGACAGTCACCTCTAACCCACCGTAGTCCCCAGAGAGAGACAGTCACCTCTAACCCACCGTAGTCCCCAGAGAGAGACAGTCACCTGTAACCCACCGTAGCCCCCAGAGACAGTCACCTCTAACCCACCGTAGCCCCCAGAGACAGTCACCTCTAACCCACCGTAGTCCCCAGAGAGAGACAGTCACCTCTAACCCACCGTAGTCCCCAGAGAGAGACAGTCACCTCTAACCCACCGTAGTCCCCAGAGAGACAGTCACCTCTAACCCACCGTAGCCCCCAGAGACAGTCAGTTCTAACCCACCGTAGTCCCCAGAGAGAGACAGTCACCTCTAACCCACCGTAGTCCCCAGAGAGACAGTCACCTCTAACCCACCGTAGCCCCCAGAGAGACAGTCACCTCTAACCCACCGTAGTCCCCAGAGAGAGACAGTCACCTCTAAACCACCGTAGTCCCCAGAGAGACAGTCACCTCTAACCCACCGTAGCCCCCAGAGAGAGTCATCTCTAACCCACCGTAGCCCCCAGAGAGAGTCATCTCTAACCCACCGTAGCCCCCAGAGAGAGAGTCACCTCTAACCCACCGTAGTCCCCAGAGAGAGACAGTCACCTCTAACCCACCGTAGTCCCCAGAGAGACAGTCATCTCTAACCCACCGTAGCCCCCAGAGAGAGAGACAGTCACCTCTAACCCACCGTAGCCCCCAGAGAGAGAGTCACCTCTAACCCACCGTAGTCCCCAGAGAGAGACAGTCACCTCTAACCCACCGTAGTCCCCAGAGAGAGACAGTCACCTCTAACCCACCGTAGTCCCCAGAGAGAGACAGTCACCTGTAACCCACCGTAGTCCCCAGAGAGAGACAGTCACCTGTAACACACTGTAGCCCCCAGAGAGAGAGTCACCTCTAACCCAACGTAGCCCCCAGAGAGAGACAGTCACCTCTAACCCACCGTAGCCCCCAGAGAGAGAGTCACCTGTAACCCACCGTAGTCCCCAGAGAGAGACAGTCACCTCTAACCCACCGTAGCCCCCAGAGACAGTCACCTCTAACCCACCGTAGTCCCCAGAGAGAGACAGTCACCTCTAACCCACCGTAGTCCCCAGAGAGAGACAGTCACCTGTAACCCACCGTAGTCCCCAGAGAGAGACAGTCACCTCTAACCCACCGTAGCCCCCAGAGACAGTCAGTTCTAACCCACCGTAGTCCCCAGAGAGAGACAGTCACCTCTAACCCACCGTAGTCCCCAGAGAGACAGTCACCTCTAACCCACCGTAGCCCCCAGAGAGACAGTCACCTCTAACCCACCGTAGTCCCCAGAGAGAGACAGTCACCTCTAACCCACCGTAGTCCCCAGAGAGAGACAGTCACCTCTAACCCACCGTAGCCCCCAGAGAGAGAGTCACCTCTAACCCACCGTAGCCCCCAGAGAGAGTCATCTCTAACCCACCGTAGCCCCCAGAGAGAGAGTCACCTCTAACCCACCGTAGTCCCCAGAGAGAGACAGTCACCTCTAACCCACCGTAGTCCCCAGAGAGACAGTCATCTCTAACCCACCGTAGCCCCCAGAGAGAGAGACAGTCACCTCTAACCCACCGTAGTCCCCAGAGAGACAGTCACCCACCGTAGTCCCCAGAGACAGTCACCTCTAACCCACCGTAGTCCCCAGAGAGACAGTCATCTCTAACCCACCGTAGCCCCCAGAGACAGTCACCTCTAACCCACCGTAGTCCCCAGAGAGAGACAGTCACCTCTAACCCACCGTAGTCCCCAGAGAGAGACAGTCACCTGTAACCCACCGTAGTCCCCAGAGAGAGACAGTCACCTCTAACCCACCGTAGCCCCCAGAGACAGTCACCTCTAACCCACCGTAGTCCCCAGAGAGAGACAGTCACCTCTAACCCACCGTAGTCCCCAGAGAGACAGTCACCTCTAACCTACCGTAGCCCCCAGAGAGACAGTCACCTCTAACCCACCGTAGTCCCCAGAGAGAGACAGTCACCTCTAACCCACCGTAGTCCCCAGAGAGAGACAGTCACCTCTAACCCAACGTAGTCCCCAGAGAGACAGTCACCTCTAACCCACCGTAGCCCCCAGAGAGAGTCACCTCTAACCCACCGTAGTCCCCAGAGAGAGACAGTCACCTCTAACCCACCATAGTCCCCAGAGAGACAGTCACCTCTAACCCACCGTAGTCCCCAGAGAGACAGTCATCTCTAACCCACCGTAGCCCCCAGAGAGACAGTCACCCACCGTAGTCCCCAGAGACAGTCACCTCTAACCCACCGTAGTCCCCAGAGAGACAGTCATCTCTAACCCACCGTAGCCCCCAGAGAGAGACTGTCACCTCTAACCCACCGTAGCCCCCAGAGAGAGAGTCACCTCTAACCCACCGTAGCCCCCAGAGAGACAGTCACCTCTAACCCACCGTAGCCCCCAGAGAGACAGTCACCTCTAACCCACCGTAGCCCCCAGAGAGACAGTCTGCTCTAAACCACCGTAGCCCCCAGAGAGAGACAGTCACCTCTAACCCACCGTAGCCCCAGAGACAGTTACCTCTAACCCACCGTAGCCCCCAGAGAGAGAGTCACCTCTAACCCACCGTAGTCCCCAGAGAGAGAGTCACCTCTAACCCACCGTAGTCCCCAGAGAGAGACAGTCACCTCTAACCCACCGTAGCCCCCAGAGAGACACAGTCATCTCTAACCCACCGTAGTCCCCAGAGAGACAGTCACCTCTAACCCAACGTAGCCCCCAGAGAGAGAGTCACCTCTAACCCACCGTAGCCCCCAGAGAGAGAGTCACCTCTAACCCACCGTAGCCCCCAGAGAGACAGTCACCTCTAACCCACCGTAGCCCCCAGAGAGAGACAGTCACCTCTAACCCACCGTAGCCCCCAGAGAGAGAGTCACCTCTAACCCACCGTAGCCCCCAGAGAGAGTCACCTCTAACCCACCGTAGTCCCCAGAGAGACAGTCACCTCTAACCCACCGTAGTCCCCAGAGAGAGAGTCTTCTCTAACCCACCGTAGTCCCCAGAGAGAGAGTCTTCTCTAACCCACCGTAGTCCCCAGAGAGAGACTGTCACCTCTAACCCACCGTAGTCCCCAGAGAGAGACAGTCACCTCTAACCCACCGTAGTCCCCAGAGAGAGACAGTCACCTCTAACCCACCGTAGTCCCCAGAGAGAGACAGTCACCTCTAACCCACCGTAGTCCCCAGAGAGAGACAGTCACCTCTAACCCACCGTAGTCCCCAGAGAGAGACAGTCACCTCTAACCCACCGTAGTCCCCAGAGAGAGACAGTCACCTCTAACCCACCGTAGTCCCCAGAGAGAGACAGTCACCTCTAACCCACCGTAGTCCCCAGAGAGAGACAGTCACCTCTAACCCACCATAGTCCCCAGAGAGAGAGAGTCACCTCTAACCCACCGTAGTCCCCAGAGACAGTCACCTCTAACCCACCGTAGCCCCCAGAGAGAGACAGTCACCTCTAACCCACCGTATTCCCCAGAGAGAGACAGTCACCCACCGTAGTCCCCAGAGACAGTCATCTCTAACCCACCGTAGTCCCCAGAGAGAGACAGTCACCTCTAACCCACCGTAGTCCCCAGAGAGACAGTCACCTCTAACCCACCGTAGCCCCCAGAGAGAGTCACCTCTAACCCACCGTAGTCCCCAGAGAGAGACAGTCACCTCTAACCCACCGTAGTCCCCAGAGAGACAGTCATCTCTAACCCACCGTAGTCCCCAGAGAGAGACAGTCACCCACCGTAGTCCCCAGAGACAGTCATCTCTAACCCACCGTAGCCCCCAGAGAGAGACAGTCACCTCTAACCCACCGTAGCCCCCAGAGAGAGAGTCACCTCTAACCCAACGTAGTCCCCAGAGAGAGACAGTCACCTCTAACCCACCGTAGCCCCCGGAGAGAGTCACCTCTAACCCACCGTAGCCCCCAGAGACAGTCACCTCTAACCCACCGTAGTCCCCAGAGAGAGAGTCTTCTCTAACCCACCGTAGTCCCCAGAGAGAGAGTCACCTCTAACCCACCGTAGCCCCCAGAGAGAGACTGTCACCTCTAACCCACCGTAGTCCCCAGAGAGACAGTCACCTCTAACCCACCGTAGTCCCCAGAGAGAGAGTCACCTCTAACCCACCGTAGTCCCCAGAGAGAGACTGTCACCTCTATCCCACCGTAGTCCCCAGAGAGAGACAGTCATCTCTAACCCACCGTAGCCCCCAGAGAGAGACTGTCACCTCTATCCCACCGTAGTCCCCAGAGAGAGACAGTCATCTCTAACCCACCGTAGCCCCCAGAGAGAGACAGTCACCTCTAACCCACCGTAGTCCCCAGAGAGAGACAGTCACCTCTAACCCACCGTAGTCCCCAGAGAGAGACAGTCACCTCTAACCCACCGTAGTCCCCAGAGAGAGACAGTCACCTCTAACCCACCGTAGTCCCCAGAGAGAGAGTCTTCTCTAACCCACCGTAGTCCCCAGAGAGAGTCACCACTAACCCACCATAGCCCCCAGAGAGAAGATTTTAACAAACATTTAATGGAGAATTAATGTTTTAATAGCAGGTTGTATATTTCCAAACGATCCATCATGATATGATGCCTTGTTGGTATTATGACCCGCTTGTGGAGATAACTGTCAGTTTTTATCAGGGCACTCTACCCTTACAGTTTCTCCCCGTCACATGACGGGAGTGGACCTCAGTTCAGTCTAATTGAACCCACCCAGTGTGAACAATATGCTATTTCACGGGGCTAATTGAACCCACCCAGTGTGAACAATGTGCTGTTTGACAGGGCTTTGATGTCACCTTTGATCTTTTTAAACCTGTTGGCTGGAGTTTTTATATAGGTCAAGTGGCATATATATATATATTTTTTTTTATTGGTTTGTTTTCAACAGGTGAACGAGTCGAAAACCATCCTCAAGCTCTGCGACTTTGGTTCAGCGTCGCACGTGGCAGAGAATGACATCACTCCCTACCTGGTTAGCCGGTTCTACAGGGCGCCGGAGATTAGTGAGACTCCTCTCTTCTTGTCTTTTCCTACTCTTCTCTTTTTGTGTTCTTCTCCTCCTGTTCTTTTTTTTCATTTTTATCCTGTCACGACCCTTGACCTGGAGAGCTACTGGGTTCAGGCTTTTTCTCCAGCCCAGTTATATTCAACTAATCACCTGCTCATCAAGTCCTTGATTGGTTGAATTAGTGCAGCAGCTCTCCGCGACCAGTTGGAGAACACTGCTGTAGGTCTTAACTTGAAGGGAAAATATTCAACTGTCGTGTTTAGTACTCGCCAAACGGAATGAAAAACTGCGTAAAATAGGGAGGGGGCTACTCCCCCCCCCCCCCCCCCCCCATTATAAAATGTTTTGAATCTTTTTGAAAACGGTGTGCCCTTATGAACACAACGCTCATCAAACATACTAATTTTCCATAGTTTGACCCAAGTCTCCTAAAGCCTTTATCTGTCCTTGCAGTCATCGGGAAGCTTTACGACCACGGCATCGACATGTGGTCCGTTGGCTGCACTCTGTATGAGCTGTACACGGGCAAGATCCTTTTCCCAGGGAAAACCAACAACCACATGATCAAGCTCGCCATGGACCTCAAGGGCAAGATGCCCAACAAGGTCAGACCAAAATCCACCAACCACAGAAACACTCCCTTCACCCTGCTACGGGACATTTAACTGTACTGTAGGGTCCATCCAGAAACTCTCCCTTCACCCTGCTACGGGACATTTAACTGTACTGTAGGGTCCATCCAGAAACTCTCCCTTCACCCTGCTAAGGGACATTTAACTGTACTGTAGGGTCCATCCAGAAACTCTCCCTTCACCCTGCTAAGGGACATTTAACTGTACTGTAGGGTCCATCCAGAAACTCTCCCTTCACCCTGCTACGGGACATTTAACTGTACTGTAGGGTCCATCCAGAAACTCTCCCTTCACCCTGCTAAGGGACATTTAACTCTACTGTAGGGTCCATCCAGAAACTCTCCCTTCACCCTGCTACGGGACATTTAACTGTACTGTAGGGTCCATCCAGAAACTCTCCCTTCACCCTGCTAAGGGACATTTAACTCTACTGTAGGGTCCATCCAGAAACTCTCCCTTCACCCTGCTACGGGACATTTAACTGTACTGTAGGGTCCATCCAGAAACTCTCCCTTCACCCTGCTAAGGGACATTTAACTGTACTGTAGGGTCCATCCAGAAACTCTCCCTTCACCCTGCTAAGGGACATTTAACTGTACTGTAGGGTCCATCCAGAAACTCTCCCTTCACCCTGCTACGGGACATTTAACTGTACTGTAGGGTCCATCCAGAAACTCTCCCTTCACCCTGCTACGGGACATTTAACTGTACTGTAGGGTCCATCCAGAAACTCTCCCTTCACCCTGCTACGGGACATTTAACTGTACTGTAGGGTCCATCCAGAAACTCTCCCTTCACCCTGCTAAGGGACATTTAACTGTACTGTAGGGTCCATCCAGAAACTCTCCCTTCACCCTGCTACGGGACATTTAACTGTACTGTAGGGTCCATCCAGAAACACTCCCTTCACCCTGCTACGGGACATTTAACTGTACTGTAGGGTCCATCCAGAAACTCTCCCTTCACCCTGCTACGGGACATTTAACTGTACTGTAGGGTCCATCCAGAAACTCTCCCTTCACCCTGCTAAGGGACATTTAACTGTACTGTAGGGTCCATCCAGAAACTCTCCCTTCACCCTGCTACGGGACATTTAACTGTACTGTAGGGTCCATCCAGAAACTCTCCCTTCACCCTGCTACGGGACATTTAACTGTACTGTAGGGTCCATCCAGAAACACTCCCTTCACCCTGCTACGGGACATTTAACTGTACTGTAGGGTCCATCCAGAAACTCTCCCTTCACCCTGCTACGGGACATTTAACTGTACTGTAGGGTCCATCCAGAAACTCTCCCTTCACCCTGCTAAGGGACATTTAACTGTACTGTAGGGTCCATCCAGAAACTCTCCCTTCACCCTGCTAAGGGACATTTAACTGTACTGTAGGGTCCATCCAGAAACTCTCCCTTCACCCTGCTAAGGGACATTTAACTGTACTGTAGGGTCCATCCAGAAACTCTCCCTTCACCCTGCTACGGGACATTTAACTGTACTGTAGGGTCCATCCAGAAACTCTCCCTTCACCCTGCTACGGGACATTTAACTGTACTGTAGGGTCCATCCAGAAACTCTCCCTTCACCCTGCTAAGGGACATTTAACTGTACTGTAGGGTCCATCCAGAAACTCTCCCTTCACCCTGCTAAGGGACATTTAACTGTACTGTAGGGTCCATCCAGAAACTCTCCCTTCACCCTGCTAAGGGACATTTAACTGTACTGTAGGGTCCATCCAGAAACTCTCCCTTCACCCTGCTACGGGACATTTAACTGTACTGTAGGGTCCATCCAGAAACTCTCCCTTCACCCTGCTACGGGACATTTAACTGTACTGTAGGGTCCATCCAGAAACTCTCCCTTCACCCTGCTAAGGGACATTTAACTGTACTGTAGGGTCCATCCAGAAACTCTCCCTTCACCCTGCTACGGGACATTTAACTGTACTGTAGGGTCCATCCAGAAACTCTCCCTTCACCCTGCTACGGGACATTTAACTGTACTGTAGGGTCCATCCAGAAACACTCCCTTCACCCTGCTACGAGACATTTAACTGTACTGTAGGGTCCATCCAGAAACTCTCCCTTCACCCTGCTACGGGACATTTAACTGTACTGTAGGGTCCATCCAGAAACTCTCCCTTCACCCTGCTACGGGACATTTAACTGTACTGTAGGGTCCATCCAGAAACTCTCCCTTCACCCTGCTAAGGGACATTTAACTGTACTGTAGGGTCCATCCAGAAACTCTCCCTTCACCCTGCTACGGGACATTTAACTGTACTGTAGGGTCCATCCAGAAACTCTCCCTTCACCCTGCTAAGGGACATTTAACTGTACTGTAGGGTCCATCCAGAAACTCTCCCTTCACCCTGCTACGGGACATTTAACTGTACTGTAGGGTCCATCCAGAAACTCTCCCTTCACCCTGCTACGGGACATTTAACTGTACTGTAGGGTCCATCCAGAAACTCTCCCTTCACCCTGCTACGGGACATTTAACTGTACTGTAGGGTCCATCCAGAAACTCTCCCTTCACCCTGCTAAGGGACATTTAACTGTACTGTAGGGTCCATCCAGAAACTCTCCCTTCACCCTGCTAAGGGACATTTTACAGCAGAAAAACAATTTATTCAGAAGTGTTATTGAAATTCAAATTTTTTTTTATCTGAAGAATCTAAACTCTTGAGTTTCTGGTTAGTTCCTGAATGGAATCATTTGAAATGGAATTGACCCCCCAACTATTATCTTTCTATCCTGCACAGATGATCAGGAAAGGCGTGTTCAAGGACCAGCACTTTGACCAGAACCTCAACTTCCTGTACACCGAAGTAGACAGAGTTACTGAAAGGGTAGGAGGTTGTTGTTTTCTCTCATATTGTCTCAGTGGGAATGTTAATGGAGGATAGTAAGCTAAGCCATGTGTCTATTTTTAAGGACTCTACTTTTCTGAGGATGACTCGAAAACCTTGTGATCTGCAAAAAAGTTAAACGAACCCCAAATGATATGATGTATCGATTTATGTCCATCTCATCTCTATGGTGTCATTGCTCTTGCCTTCTGTCCTTACTCCTTTTCCACCCCCCCCCCCCCCTCTTTCTCCCACTCTTTTTCTCCCTCTTTCTCTCCCCCTCTTTTCATTCTCCTTTTCCTCCTATTCCACCCCCCCTTCCATATCTCTGCTAATTTTCTCTCTACCATCTTTGTTTTCTTCACTCATTTCTCCTTTTAAAATCGTTTTTGTTTTCCTCTCTCCTTTACTCTCCTTCTTTTAAAACCGTTTTGTTTTCCTCTCTGGGTCTTTTTCGACTCTGATCTCTTGCCCCGCCCCATCCAACTCCACACCACTTATCTGTTCTGCTTCTCATCCCAACTCTTTCTCTCTCTCACTCTACCTCCTGTCCTCCCTCCCTCCCTCCATCGCTCTCCCCCCTCCCCCGCTTGTTCTTCTTCTGTCCCACCCATTCACAGGAGAAGGTGACAGTGATGAGCACCATCAACCCCACCAAGGAGCTGCTGGCTGACATGGTGGGCTGCCAGCGTCTGCCCGAGGACCAACGCAAGAAGGTGGCCCAGCTCAAGGACCTGCTGGACCAGACACTTATGCTGGACCCGGCCAAGAGGATCAGCATCAACCAGGCCCTGCAGCACCCCTACATCCAGGAGAAGATCTTCTGACCACTTCGTACTGTATCCACTCACAGTCATGCATTGATTGCTGCAACCAGTACTGAGTCCTTAGTTTGACTATGGTTGGACCCCCATCCCATCTGGCACTGCTGATGGAGAGGAAGTAGTATTATCTTTCTTCCCCTGTTTGAACCACACACACACTCTCTCCCGTTTTTCATCGATCTTCTGGATTGTATAAATAACCATAGTAGGGCTCCAAGCAGAATGCCTGCTGCATAGCATATGTTCAGTTTCTTCAGCATACCTGCAAGTCAGATAGTTCTGTCTCATTATAAGCCCTCTATCTCATGGACAGTAAGCCACTCGAGTTGGACTTTCATCCAATCAGATCTTCCGTTTTTTGATTGGCCCCTTGCAGGTGACTGAAGGTGGATGACATTTTTTGCTGTAAAAAAAAAAAGTGAATTCTGATTGGGTTAAGTAAAATGTAAATTCTGATTATTGGGGAGGGTTAGTCAAATGTTAATTCTGATTGGGTTAGTCAAATGTTAATTCTGATTGGGTTAGTCAAATGTTAATTCTGATTGGGTTAGTCAAATGTTAATTCTGATTGGGTTAGTCAAATGTTAATTCTGATTGGGTTAGTCAAATGTTAATTCTGATTGGGTTAGTCAAATGTTAATTCTGATTGGGTTAGTCAAATGTTAATTCTGATTGTTGGGAAGGGTTTTTGAGTTAACGGTCATTCATGAGTTACCAAGGCAGTGACAAGCAGGGAGGGTAACCCAATACCCTTACCCTTTTGAATGGGATGTTTGTACAGTGGGTTGACTAAACTCCTGCAACCTTGGCAGCTCCTTTGACTTACTGTTACCTGTGATGTGGTGCAGGGCCAGCATAAATGATGTCTATATCCGCGTCTCCCCCAGGTATTGAAAGCCCCCATCCACCCTGTCCCCACATCCTGGTGTCTGTGCAGGCCCTGGTCCGCATGCCCGTTCTGCTGCTGCCTGTAGGTCTGTCAGTGCCGAAAACCCAAACGGTTGGGGGGGTCCTTGGGTTCTACTTGAGCACACCTGCAGGGATGGCCCCTCATGTTTAAAGCAGGTTGTATACCACTTACAGTACATTGAAGGTAAGCTATCTCCCCCACCCTCCTAAACAAAAAACTAAACTCATCAACTTCAACTGGTTATTACCTCATGGTTTATGTGTTTTATATATTACACATGGTTTTAGCCAGATGTCCCTGTAGACATGGTTATGTCAAGAAATATGGTTTCTATAAGACAACTATATATTTCTTAAGCATAATTCAAATCACTATGGCAAAGATTGGATTTTAAAAAATCCAAAATCACTCATGCATCTAAATTGTAGAGAGAAAATTGTGTGTGTGTGTGTGGGGTGGGGGGGGGGGGGGGGCTTTATCCAACAAGCTGTCACCTTCAGTGTACTTCTCTTAATGCAACAGCTATGTTTTATTTGCTCTACTGTGTAATGAATACCTTTTTTTCTGTGCTCCCTTTACGGTGTTAGAGGATAGCAGTCTTGCTATGTACACAAAAGCATGTGTTAATTGTTTCTAGGTGTGTTCTCTTTAAAAAAAAAAAAAATAGAATAGAATAAGGCTATGTAAAGTGTGTCGTTTCCCTCTGTTATCTGTCATTGGTTTTCATGTTTTGTATGACCATGGTGTCTTTTGATACAGGGATATTCCTGCACTGAGCTTTGAGTCTGCTTGTTATGAGCGGTAATTGCCTCTACTTTATTTGGTGTTATATATATATATAATGATGATCTTATAGGACCAAAACAGAAATAAAACAGCCTAAATGAGTAGCTAATGCAGTATGTATGCCTTTTCCATAAAATGTCTTCCCTACATACAAATGCCAATGTTCAGGCCACATAAAGTGTCAACAATGAACTGAAATGCGTTCTTTTTAAAGCCAAACCTAAACTAAGAATACTTTGGTGTTCAGCAACTTTTAGGCTGGAATCCAAACTTGAGATCTGTGCGCCAAAACTTGACACGTACAGATCGAAAGTTAGAATTCGTCCCTCACGTGCTAGATTTAGTTCAAACCAAAGGAGCAGAAGAAGACAACATTTTGTGTGCTGTTTCACTGACGCTGATGTTTGTGCTGTTTTTCCCCACAATGATGTTTCCTGTGGTGGCTGAGAGCGAGACAAGAGTCCAGCACTTCCTTCTCCAGGCCGGGCTCCCCTTTCAGAGAGACAAGACCTCCACAAGGCCACTTATCAAGGTCATTTCTGATGGCATGTGTAGATACTAAAAGCCGTAAAGATATAGAAATAAATAGTCGTAAACTCGTATAACTCCCAGCGACTCTATTTAGTTGTATAGCTTCCAGTTAATTTGCCGATAGTCAGCACCTCTACACTAATGTTCCCTGGGGATGCTCCAGCTTGTTATTAGATACTAGAAGCCAACAACACTGGGGGTGATGTAAAATACAATATGGCGAATTCATTTTGCTTACTGTTTTCCGGGAAGGCATTTGTCATAGACGCTCACCCACACTCGACCATTAAAAAGTTGTGGTTCCAAATGTTTCCTCTGTTAAGGATTTATCGTTGTATTCGTCTACACATGACAGACACTTTTTGGTTAACAAAGTGTCATTACAAGCTGCACATGTACCTGAGTGTGTTTTGGTTACGCATATGGCTCTAAACTGGTTCCAGATTGCCACAAGGCGTCAGGTAGCTTGACTTGTAACTGTCAAAGTTGAACCACAAGGCGTCAGGTAGCTTGACTTGTAACTGTCAAAGTTGAACCACCAGGCATCAGGTAGCTTGACTTGTAACTGTCAAAGTTGAACCAAGATACTTGTTCATTTGTTCTCTATATGTTCTAGGTGCCGCCCTTTTAGAGAAGAGTCTCGCAAGGAACCTCCTCTGGACAAAGGTTTCTGTTCTGGAGAGAGTTACTGTATTTGTAAAGGTGGACTCATCAATATGACAACATCATACAAAGCGGGGGAAATTCCTGCATACAGAAATCAACAACAGCATTCAAATCTTCTGAGACTGACGCTTGCGGCTTTTCCCCATGTGGGCAAAGCTCAAGGGAGGGCGCAAATTAGGAAGAGGCAAATGTCGCAGTCTTGGCAGATTTTTATTCCATCGTTGATGTCTAAGCAGGAAGACGGGGGGGCATTGTATGATGATGCCATTTTGCTAAGTCAATTATTAGTAGACATGTCATGACCTGACATTTTTCAAATATGTTATCAGTAACTACTTCAGTTATTATGAGTCAGTGTTAGACACGTTGTTACCGTAATGTGTCGGTGTTAGACACGTTGTTACCGTAATGAGTCGGTGTTAGACACGTTGTTACCGTAATGAGTCGGTGTTAGACGTTGTTACCGTAATGAGTCGGTGTTAGACACGTTGTTATCGTAATGAGTCGGTGTTAGACACGTTGTTACCGTAATGAGTCGGTGTTAGACACGTTGTTACCGTAATGAGTCACTATTACACGTTGTTATTGTAATGAGTCACTATTACACGTTGTTATCGTAATGAGTCACTATTACACGTTGTTATCGTAATGAGTCAGTATTGCACGTTGTTATCGTAATGAGTCAGTATTACACGTTGTTATCGTAATGAGTCAGTATTACACGTTGTTACCGTAATGAGTCACTATTACACGTTGTTATCGTAATGAGTCTGTATTACACGCTGTTATCGTAATGAGTCGGTATTACACGTTGTTATCGTAATGAGTCACTATTACACGTTGTTATCGTAATGAGTCACTATTACACGTTGTTATCGTAATGAGTCGGTATTACACGTTATCGTAATGAGTCACTATTACACGTTGTTATCGTAATGAGTCGGTATTACACGTTGTTATCGTAATGAGTCACTATTACACGTTGTTATCGTAATGAGTCGGTATTACACGCTGTTATCGTAATGAGTCGGTATTACACGTTGTTATCGTAATGAGTCACTATTACACGTTGTTATCGTAATGAGTCGGTATTACACGTTGTTATCGTAATGAGTCACTATTACACGTTGTTATCGTAATGAGTCACTATTACACGTTGTTATCGTAATGAGTCACTATTACACGTTGTTATCGTAATGAGTCACTATTACACGTTGTTATCGTAATGAGTCACTATTACACGTTGTTATCGTAATGAGTCACTATTACACGTTGTTATCGTAATGAGTCAGCATTAGACACATTGGGTGAGATTTTGGACCCATTAGACTGAGATTTGTTCATGAACTCTGATTTTTTTACTTATGGATTCTGAGAAAGTATATGGAAATCATGATAAATTGTATTTAGTTCGATTGAACTTTGGTTATAATGTGGCTAAATCTATGCCAAAGTGATCAACCATAAAGGTAATACTTTTTCTTGTTATTGATAAATATGGCCAGATTCATGTTATCACTGGTAACATTGCAATTTTGTGTTTTTTTTGTTTTTCAGGGTAAGTCAGAACTTCTCTTCCCTGCCTTGGTTCCTTCAGTCTCCTCTTTCTGCTTTGGTACCCATGTAAGACTGGAGACCAGGGAAGATGTTCAACGAATGAGCCCCTGTGGATATTTCTCTTTTACAACAGAAAAAGAAAAAAAAATGTAATGTTATGTAACACATTTGTCTACATCCTTCACTTTATTCAATGTAATCTTGTACACTACTGTTTCCTTATGATATGATAACATCAGTGTGCATGCTTTGTCCTTGAGAACATAACAACGTGTGTTCATTTTTCATTTGGCGTATTAATATAATAAACATAGGCACAGACTATCTGAAGATTTTGAGTTTCTTTGGTAACCGTTTACTTGGACGCTGCCATAGCCTACATTAATCGTGTTGCCATAATGACAAGATGTCACAAAAACAATCATGACTTAGCCTGTCTGCTTAATGACAACTGACTTAAAACAAACATGACTCAACCATGGTTTGAATTTAAGGGGTGCTAGAATATGAACTTAAACAGTCAGTGAGGACACCCTGAAAATAGTCAAGATTTTGACACCCCAAAGAGTTTGTATAATTTGAACTCTGAACATAGTGTTATTTAGGCATGCTAACTCCCACGAGTCAACTAGCTTCCAGTACCTACGTAGATAACATTGCCTGAACTTTGACATGTTATATCGTCATGACACCAAAGGGTTCAGGTAAGGTCTAACGAGATATGTTGTACATTCATTGACTGGTACACTAGTTCACTTAGCTGTCATGTTCTACTTTGAGAACATCGTGCAGCGATCAGGAACACCCTGTCAAAGGAAAAGGCTTTCTAAATGCAGTCTGTGTAATCCCCAATTTGTTAAGCTTTTCTCAAGTCCCTGGCTTTAGTTCTCTTTGCAGAGCTTGGTGGTGACACTCTGTGGGAGGTCAATGTACCTTTCTTGTTAGCTTTGGCTTTTCTGATTTTGGTGCAACCTGTAGGTTTTGGTGTTGATCCCTCACCCCAAGACTGGACCTGGACAAGGGTCTCTGTCCTGTTTAGTTTGGCTGAGCTGGAACAGGGTCTCTTAAAGACTGTATGTGGCCTTGCACCCACCCTGATGCGATTCTGTTTGTAAGGAGCACAAGTCGGCCTAGTGCGTGAGTCTTGAGACAGGCTCAGTTCCGTAACACTGGACACAACTGAATCTGCTTTCCTCAAGCGAGAAGTGCTCCTGGTCAAGCTGATGGCCGTCGCCGGCCGACACCGGCCCGTTTTGGTCAGCTCTCGCTGTACTGTGGCCGCCTGCAGATCCTCCATCTCAGATAGTCTGCTTACGATGGCAACCAATGAAGGCTCTCGCATGTGCAGGCTCTGGCGACTTTCCCAATCGGCCGTGCTGGGCAGACTCCGGGTCAGATCCAGCACTTTCAGAGATGCTGGGAGCACCTCCGCAAATGGCGACTGGGCCTCCGACGACTCCGAGAAGTGCAAGTCGGAGTCCAGGTCTAAGTCGAAAGGTTCAGGCCTCAACCGGAGCTCTACTTTGGGCGTAACCCACTCGTGGGCCTGGGCGCCCCCTTTCTCTTGGTCGGATAGATCGCTGGCGTCAGAGTGGATGTCTGCCGGTGTGCTGCTACCGTTTCGCTTTGACCCATCGGTGATGGTTCCTGACCCAAGCCCTGCTCTGTCATTCATTGGGCCCCAACAGTAGAATGTCTTTACCCTCCTCTCCCCATTGGCCCTTCTCCTATCCCTCGAATTGATAGTGTAAGCCGCCTGGACAGGTGTGATTTTCAACAGAGACTCACTGCAGCTTGTGTCCCGGCCCTCCCCTTGGTTATGTTTGGTGAAACTCGGGTGCCGTAGCCTGCTGTTGAGATGATGGATGTTGATTGTTGGACGTCTGTGGATCATCCTGAACTGGGCTCTCTGTGATTGGCTCTGGCTAAAGATAAGAGGGAATAAAAATAAGTAGTATGGCGATCTTAATAATGTCATAAAACACGTATTTTAATTTCAAACTCCGTAAACCTGAAAGGTGTTTTAATTTACACCTTTGGTAATACTGACAACCACGTGGTGTTTTTAAGTAGTTTATCGAAGCAAAGCGGATACCTAAAATCTGTCCTAGTGGATTGACTATAGCCAAGGTAAATGGTAAATCATGTTTGGTTATATTTTGAGTGGAATATTCCTTTTTGATAATCAAGAAATGGGGGTGAAGTAACCTAATATTTGAGTTTGGATACACAACATTATTTTAAAACATTTTTTTTTAAATTGATTCCAATGAATAGCTAGTCAATTTAAAGTTCGGTGTTTTGGCGACGGCAGAACAAACATGACACCAAATTCTGTCAGACGGGCTGGCATACATTTCTGATTGATTTTCCCTCCATCAAGGTAATGGCTGGCCCATTGTTTAATATCCCATTGTCCTCTATACAGGTGACTGGTATACAGAGGAGTAATATTCCCACACTGAAAATCTCATTCAGCCCGTGAATAGCCCAGCTGTCACCAAGTTAGGGTAGTAAAGCAGGCATTTAAAATATTTATCTACTTACACTGATGTAGACTCTGATGGGCTATGGCAGGTGGTCAGGTAGATACTTGAATTGAGTGTTGATGGAAATATCTAAGAAATTAAAAAGATGATTGTATTAAATTAATTTTAAAGTAATTTGTATTATTGAAGGCATTAAAAACAACAGTACGCTAAAAGCAAAGGAATTTGTTGAAATGGTCACACACACAACCGGTAACAATTCCTTGTCTGGAAACATCCAGAACAGTTCAAATGGATTAGACTTGCTCATACATGCTGTACATCTAAATGGTCTAAACTATTGTAAGTACTTTTACAGTTATCACCTTCTGTGCTCTGACGCCACTTGACATGTCCAAGTCCTCAAGTTGACGAATCAGATGAGAGATATAGAAGTCCTGTGGGCAATAAAACATTTGAATTCAGGAGCAAGATCTGAGAAATAATAACTATTCATTCTTATTATTTTATAAAGCCCTACTTTAAACTGCTCTTGTGTTTACAGGTGCACAGAGAGAGAACAAATATATAAATAAAATGGAAAGTCCATCACACTGATGTTGGATGCTCCACAAACTAAGACAGCACACCACCGTTTCAGTCAAGAGACTTTTATTGTTCTTTGGATGTAAACATTTGTGAGATCCCTTTAATTGTTTATGGAGCATCCCATACTTTTTATATATATATTACTGGCAACATTTTGGCTACCAGTTTGCATCCTAATTTTGCACCCTAATTGTTAGCACACTGAGAAAATGCTTATCAGAATGAAGATTGAATTGTTTAAGATTAACGTTACACTGCCTTTCATTCGCTTTTATTGAAAAAGCGGTGTGATGAGCCTGTTTTTTGTCACTCACCTGGTGTATTTGGCCAGATGCAGCTCCTAGAAAAATGAAAGCGCAACATTTCAGTTAAGACGGGCATAAGTCGGGTGAAAATAATTATTTCATGAAAATAAAGATAGGTTTAACCTACCTGGCGTCGAGAGATGCGTCTCCGCTAAACCGTGCCTACGAGCTGTTGACATGTACCGGTTTGACATGTTGAGGTTTGGCGTTTTGTCGGGCTCTTGCCGTTTGATAATTGCAGTGAAACTGTTGGATTCCAGACGTCGTTAATATTTATTTGGACATGCACTTGACACGGACATGATCAGATATCCCTCTTTCTCTCCGTTATCATTTTACAGCACAGTATATCAATTCATATATCTCTCTACCTGTAACAATAGGAGCTCGTTTTCTCTACTACACTCTCTGTCCTCGTAGCGTCATAGGTATAGCCAATTGACTTGTATTTCCCGAAAGATTTAGCCAGATACAATGTTACAACGCGTGCCCAAAAGTTATCTTAAATGATCTAAGATGTGTGTTTTGTCTTTCTGTCATATGCGACACAGATGGGCTCCATTAGCTTGCTTCATGTCTCAAAAACGAAAATGGTGACTGAAACCATGGTAACACATGAACTATGGTAACTTCCCAGTCCTGGAAATGTAGCCTGTTTGCTCCAGCCTCAAATAGATTAAAAACCCATTGGTGGTGTTGGAGGCCAAGTAGGAGCCACCCTTTCCTCTGCTCTAAAAATATATATATATCCCAAATGCCCCATGGCAATGATTGGGGACATTGCCCTGTGTAGGGTTCTGTCTTTCGGATTGAGACGTTAAACGGGTGTCCTGACTCTCTGTGGTCACTAAAGATCCCATGGCACTTATCGTAAGAGTAGGGGTGTTAACCCCAGTGTCCTGGCTAAATTCCCAAATCTGGCCCTCATACCATCACGGTCAGCTAGTCATCCCCAGTTTACAATTGGCTCATTCATCCCCCCTTCTCTCCCCTGTAAATATTCCCCAGGTCATTGCTGTAAATGAGAATGTGTTCTCAGTCAATTTACCTGGTAAAATAAGGGTAAAATAAAGATAGTTGTGTGGCTAAACGGAATAGCCAACCAATACATTTTTCACATTTGTGTTTTTCTTCAGAAATGAATGAGTAGAATCCTTAATGATATTATATTAAAGCGGACACCCCGCCTGTGTTTTGATGAAAAGCTTAGGGATGAGCCTGGAGATTTTTGTATGATCAAAAAAAAAATTTTTTTTTGTAATTTAGCAGACAGTCTTATCCAGAGCAATTTACAGGAGCAATTAGGGCTAAGTGCCTTGCGCAAGGGCACATTGACAGATTTTTTAACCTAGTCGGCCGTGTTACGTTCCCACGTTTCTGTGTTGTTTGGGGTTTGTATGTGTGTATTTCAGGAAATGGCTTTCTGGATTCTAAGCAGCTTATTTGTCAGCCCCTCGATGATTGAACCCTCCGTCTTGTCAGAGGAAACAGCAGTTTTCAATTACAAACTCCTTCTGCAGCTTGAAAAGCCAGTGTTCCTTTGTTAGGAGAGAGAGCTTCTTTGTGTGTCCTGTATAATTTGTTGTAAAGTGTTTTGTAGCCGGTCTATGTTTATGTCAAAAGGACTGGTTTTGATTATTGAAATTACTCACTTTACGTTAGTAATTATTCTGTTTTTGTTCCAGGGGGGAAGGGGAAGGCACCTTAAGAGTGCTTAGCACACTAGGTAAGACCTGGGTGGACCACCCCCTGTATTTTGGTTAGCGCGCCAGGTGGCATTAAGAATAGGTCAAATAAGAGAGGGGGCTCTTTAACTTTAACTTTCTTTGCTTTGGTTCCATCCAGCCCATTTTCCCCAAATTACTGTGTAAAGGAAGAATAAATTCCCTGTTAAAGGTAATATTCTCATCCTCTGTCATCTTTACCCGCACCTACAGTCACATACCTCTTTACTTCCACCTACAGTCACATACCTCTTTACTTCCACCTACAGTCACATACCTCTTTACCTCTACCTACAGTCACATACCTCTTTACTTCCACCTACAGTCACATACCTCTTTACCTCTACCTACAGTCACATACATCTTTACCTCCACCTACAGTCCCATACCTATACCTACAGTCACATACCTCTTTACCTCCACCTACAGTCACATACCTCCACCTACAGTCACATACCTCTTTACCTCCACCTACAGTCACATACCTCTTTACCTCCACCTACAGTCACATACCTCTTTACCTCCACCTACAGTCTCATACCTCCACCTACAGTCACATACCTCTTTACCGCCACCTACAGTCCCATACCTCCACCTACATTCCCATACCTCTTTACCTCCACCTACAGTCACATACCTCAACCTACAGTCACATATCTCCACCTACAGTCGCATACCTCTTTACCTCCACCTACAGTCACATATCTCCACCTCCACCTACAGTCACAGACCTCTTTACCTCCACATACAGTCCCATACCTCTTTACCTCCACCTACAGTCACATACCTCTTTACCTCCACATACAGTCCCATACCTCTTTACCTCCACCTACAGTCACATACCTCTTTACCTCCACCTACAGTCCCATACCTCTTTACCTCCACCTACAGTCACATACCTCTTTACCTCCACCTACAGTCCCATACCTCTTTACTTCCACCTACAGTCACATACCTCTTTACCTCCACCTACAGTCCCATACCTCCACCTACAGTCACATACCTCCACCTACAGTCACATACCTCTTTTCCTCCACCTACAGTCACATACCTCCACCTGCAGTCACATACCTCCACCTACAGTCACATACCTCTTTACCCGCACCTACAGTCACATACCTCCACCTACAGTCACATACCTCTTTCACTCCACTGGGAGTTGAGTGTAGCGGGGTGTTGTGTTCCCTCCAAGAGGCTTAAGTAACATGATTCAAATCATCAACCGTTCAGTTATTGGCCCAATGCTCTTAACTGCTAGGATACCTGCCACTCAAATTCATAGACTGCTATGGATGTAGAACTGACCGTCCATGATATCAAAATGATAGTTTTAACCATGTGTTGAGGCTATAGCATACAGTGTTTGTTGACATTTATATTGTTCACAAACATTTGTAGTAAAACAAAGCTTGTATTTTCGGTTCTGATGGGATACTACAGTTGCACTAAGCTCATGAGCCGTTTCTTCAAGAATCGATTCATTTATTTTGGGTAACAGACACAACAAAATGTACAATGTCTACGCCAGAGGATATCACTTGAAAGTATTAATTAAAAGCTTGTTTCCAAAGTGGTCCTCGGTGGTAAAAACAATAACACAAAGGCAAAATAACAAACAACCATAAATACATTAATTTATTTTGACATTCTAATAAGTGTCACTATTCACTGTACTTCTCCCTAACCTTAAAAATCAACCATTAATTTCAAGTTAAAACTATCTATTCATTGCACATCATACAGATCCTTCAAATAAATACACCAGACCAGCAGTAGGGGGCGCAAGAGGTATTAGAGTGGTTTCGCTTACTTAGACAACCTTTTCCAAATGAACACCTTTTCCTGCTTTATAAAAGCTATTTCTACTTTTTAATTTGCTTGATCTCTAAAGGTAGGCTATTCCACCAGACAAATACATGTTTACTCTTGGGATTTTCCTTGACATAACAGTAGCTCTGGTATTGTAACTGGGTTGGTTATAGACCATACCAATGTGGTTTTTCAAATAACCTGGAGCACAATCATTTAAGATGACAAGCATATGATTAGGTATAAGTTGGTCCACTCTGGACTACAAAGGCAACAAGCCCACCTCCCGGAACTCCTGTACCCCTATGTGGGTCCTAGGGGGGACATTCAGCTTATACCTGATAACATTATGTGGGTCCTAGGGGGGACATTCAGCATATACCTGATAACATTATGTGGGTCCTAGGGGGGACATTCAGCATATACCTGATAAAATAACATTATTTTGCATGACCTGCATTCTCTTTTTCAGCTTATTTGATAGCCCAATGTACCAAGCAGAGCAGGCATTATCAAAATGACACTAAATCAAGGTTGAGACGAGCAGTTTCTTAACTTTGATGTTAAAATATCCAGTGTTACGATTTGTTCACCATTTTAGAATGAATTTTAACAGCTATCAGGTCTCCAGAAAGGGATTGATCTAGGGACAAACACCAATATAAATTACGCTTGTTTTAGATTCAATATCCTTCCCTGTACAGTTTGCCTTTGTCTTGTCAGCCCTAAGCAATCTACATTTTGTTCCAAACAAAATCAGTTTTTCTCAGTCAATCAATCTCTAACAAAATGCAATTCCATACTCAGGACCTCCTCTGTTATCTGTATCCTTCCCTGATACCAGTATGACTGAGTCAAAGCACTGAACTGTATTATTGACTGTATGTTTGTTTTGTTTGCGTCGCACTGTTTTGCTTTATCTTGGGCCACAGTTGTAAATGAGAACTTGTTCTCAACTAGCCTACCTGGTTAAATAAAAGTCAAATGTTAAAAACTATCTGGCATATCATTAACGTATATATGAAATTAGAGTGGCCCTAAAATGGACCCCTGCGGTACTCCACAGGATATTTCTTTGGCCTCTGACAGAACATCACCAACATTACATACTTGTGTTCTGTTGGTCAGATAAGACCTAAACCAATTCACTGCTAAATGCCGACCATATTATCTCCCAAGAGAATTCTCCTCCGTCATCGCCACGACCATTTACATCCCACCTCAAGCCGAAACCTCGACGGCCCTCAAAGAACTTCACTGGACTTTATGCAAACTGGAAACCACATATCCTGAGGCTGCATTTATTGTATCTGTGGATTTTAACAAAGCAAATCTGAGGACTAGGCTGCCGAAGTTCTATCAATATATTGACTGTCCTCCTTGTGCTATGAACTCTCAACTATTGCTATTCAAACTTCCAGAATGCTTACAAGGACCTCCCCCGCCCTCCTTTCGGCAAATCTGACCACGACTCCATCTTGCTCCTCCCGTCCTATAGGCAGAAACTCAAACAAGAAGTGCCCATGCTTCGTACGATTCAACGCTGGTCTGACCAATCGGAATCCACGTTTCAGGATTGTTTTGATCAATTGGACTGAGATATGTTCCGGGTAGCTTGCGAAATTAATCAAGACGCGTACACGGATACTGTGACAGAGTTTATTAGGAAGTGTGTAGGAGGTGTAGTACCCACTGTGACTATTAAAACCTACTGTAACCAGAAACCGTGGAGAACCTCTTTAACCTCAGGAAGCTAAATAACTTTGTCTTGTCACCTAAAACACTCACATACTTTTACAGATACACAATTGAAAGCATCCTGTCGGGCTGTATCACCGCTTGGTTTGGCAACTGCACCGCCTGCAACTGCAAGGCTCTCCAGAGGGTGGTGCGGTCTGCCCAACGCGTTACCGGGGGCAAACTACTAAATAATCTGTCTGTACACAAATGTTGGAAAAATTACTTGTGTCATGCACAAAGTAGATGTCCTTATCGACTTGCCAAAACTATAGTTTGTTAACAAGAAATTTGTGGAGTGGTTGAAAAACGAGTTTTAATGACTCCAACCTAAGTGTTTGTAAACTTCCGACTTCAACTGTATCTGGCATTATTCATCTCATATGTAAATACTGTATTGTATACTATTCTACAGTATCTTAGTCACTTAATACTGTTAACATATCTTTCATTACTCATCTCATTTTTTTATTTCACGTTTATTTAACCAGGTAGGCTAGTTGAGAACAAGTTCTCATTTGCAACTGCGACCTGGCGAAGATAATGCATAGCAGTGTGAACAGACAACAACACTGTAAGGGTTTTCCTCCGCTTCGTCTGAAGAGGAGGTGTAGCAGGGATCGGACCAAAACACAGCGTGGTAAGTGTCCATATCGTTTTTAATAACAAAAACACTGAACACTATGAAATACAAAAACAATAAACGAATACGTGAAATGACAAAACCGAACCAATACCGTGTGGTGAAAAACACAGACACGGAAACAAACACCCACAAACAAACAGTGAAACCCAGGCTACCTAAGTATGATTCTCAATCAGAGACAACTAACAACACCTGCCTCCGATTGAGAACCATACTAGGCCGAAACATAGAAATCGCAAAATCATAGAAAAACAAACATAGACTGCCCTCCCCAACTCACGCCCTGACCATACTAAATAACGACAAAACAAAGGAAATAAATGTCAGAACGTGACAAACACAGAGTTACATATGGAGTAAACAATAAACAAGTCAATAAAAAAAAAATCTAGATACATTGTGTGCAAAAGGTATGAGGAGGTAGGCAATAAATAGGCCATAGGAGTGAATAATTACAATTTAGCAGATTAACACTGGAGTGATAAATGAGCAGATGAACATGTGCAGGTAGAGATACTGGTGTGAAAAAAGGGCAGAAAAGTAAATGAACTAAAAACAGTATGGGGATGAGGTAGGTAAATTTGGTGGGCTTATATACCGATGGACTATGTACAGCTGCAGCGATCGGTTAGCTGCCCACCAGTTCTGGTTTGTGTGGAAGCAACCAGGTCTATATTATATTATATATATATTATATATATACTGTATTATGTAGAGTTAGGGGTTCAGTTTGTATATTAATGATATGAAAGATGCTTGTTCTTGCCGCGGATGACTCTACACTTCTCACAAAAGTAAAACTGTTGGAGAGCATACTTAGCACAGAGCTTACTAACATTAACAAATGGCTTGGAGTGTAACGGCTCTCGTTTGTAGAATGAAGAGTGGACCAAGGCGCAGCGTGGTAGGCGTACATCGTAACTTTATTGATGACACCAAACAAATTAACAAAGTCAAAAAAAATGAAAGCGCACAGTTCTGTCAGGCTACAGAAACTAGACAGAAAACAAGATCCCACAAACTCAGTTGGAAAACAGGCTGCCTAAGTATGATTCCCAATCAGAGACAACGATAGACAGCTGCCTCTAATTGGGAACCATACCCGGCCAACAAAGAAATCGAAAACTAGAATGCCCACCCAAATCACGCCCTGACCTAACCAAGTAGAGAAATAAACAGTCTCTCTAAGGTCAGGGCGTGACATGGAGATAATAAGCTATCTCTGCACTTTGGGAAAACTGAAGCAATTATTTTGGGATCCAGACCTAAATTGTGTAGGTCGTCTGAAATCAGAGTGGAGTTAGGGGGTGAGGTGCTGACTACTAAAACCTCTGTTAGCTACTTGGGACATATCCTTGATGGAAGCTTGGGAGGTGTGAACATGGCAAATAAGGTGCTAGGGAAGGTTAATTACAGGATGAAGTTTTTGGCTAGAAAGTCCAAGCTGCTTGATAAGGACTCCATGAAAGTGCTATCTACTGCCCTCATTCAATGCCATTTTGACTATGCCAGTACTTCCTGGTTAGGAGGCTTATCTAAACTTATGAAGGGGAAGCTCCAGATAGCCCAGAATAAGCTGATCAGGGTAGTATTGAAGGTGAGTCCACGTACTCACATAGGCAGGAGCTGCTTTCAAGAACTAAACTGTCTGCCTGTTGAGGCTAGGGTGTCCCAGATTAGACTAGGTCTGGTTTACAGCAGTATTTATGGTCCTGCTTAAATCAAATCAAATCAAATTTTATTTGTCACATACACATGGTTAGCAGATGTTAATGCGAGTGTAGCGAAATGCTTGTGCTTCTAGTTCCGACAATGCAGTAATAACCAACAAGTAATCTAACTAACAATTCCAAAACTACTGTCTTATACACAGTGTAAGGGGATAAAGAATATGTACATAAGGATATATGAATGAGTGATGGTACAGAGCAGCATAGGCAAGATACAGTAGATGGGATCGAGTACAGTATATACATATGAGATGAGTATGTAAACAAAGTGGCATAGTTAAAGTGGCTAGTGATACATGTATTACATAAGGATGCAGTCAATGATATAGAGTACAGTATATACGTATGCATTATATAAGGTAGCATTGTTTAAAGTGGCTAGTGATATATTTACATCATTTCCCATCAATTCCCATTATTAAAGTGGCTGGAGTTGAGTCCGTGTCAGTGTCAGTGTCAGTGTGTTGGCAGCAGCCACTCAATGTTAGTGGTGGCTGTTTAACAGTGATGGCCTTGAGATAGAAGCTGTTTTTCAGTCTCTCAGACCCAGCTTTGATGCACCTGTACTGACCTCGCCTTCTGGATGATAGCGGGGTGAACAGGCAGTGGCTCGGGTGGTTGATGTCCTTGATGATCTTTATGGCCTTCCTGTAACATCGGGTGGTGTAGGTGTCCTGGAGGGCAGGTAGTTTGCCCCCGGTGATGCGTTGTGCAGACCTCACTACCCTCTGGAGAGCCTTAAGGTTGAGGGCGGAGCAGTTGCCGTACCAGGCGGTGATACAGCCCGCCAGGATGCTCTCGATTGTGCATCTGTAGAAGTTTGTGAGTGCTTTTGGTGACAAGCCGAATTTCTTCAGCCTCCTGAGGTTGAAGAGGCGCTGCTGCGCCTTCTTCACGATGCTGTCTGTGTGAGTGGACCAATTCAGTTTGTCTGTGATGTGTATGCCGAGGAACTCAAAACTTGCTACCCTCTCCACTACTGTTCCATCGATGTGGATAGGGGGGTGTTCCCTCTGCTGTTTCCTGAAGTCCACAATCATCTCCTTAGTTTTGTTGACGTTGAGTGTGAGGTTATTTTCCTGACACCACACTCCGAGGGCCCTCACCTCCTCCCTGTAGGCCGTCTCGTCGTTGTTGGTAATCAAGCCTACCACTGTTGTGTCGTCCGCAAACTTGATGATTGAGTTGGAGGCGTGCATGGCCACGCAGTCGTGGGTGAACAGGGAGTACAGGAGAGGGCTCAGAACGCACCCTTGTGGGGCCCCAGTGTTGAGGATCAGCGGGGAGGAGATGTTGTTGCCTACTCTCACCACCTGGGGGCGGCCCGTCAGGAAGTCCAGTACCCAATTGCACAGGGCGGGGTCGAGACCCAGGGTCTCGAGCTTGATGACGAGCTTGGAGGGTACTATGGTGTTGAATGCCGAGCTGTAGTCGATGAACAGCATTCTCACATAGGTATTCCTCTTGTCCAGATGGGTTAGGGCAGTGTGCAGTGTGGTTGAGATTGCATTGTCTGTGGACCTATTTGGGCGGAAAGCAAATTGGAGTGGGTCTAGGGTGTCAGGTAGGGTGGAGGTGATATGGTCCTTGACTAGTCTCTCAAAGCACTTCATGATGACGGATGTGAGTGCTACGGGGCGGTAGTCGTTTAGCTCAGTTACCTTAGCTTTCTTGGGAACAGGAACAATGGTGGCCCTCTTGAAGCATGTGGGAACAGCAGACTGGTATAGGGATTGATTGAATATGTCCGTAAACACACCGGCCAGCTGGTCTGCGCATGCTCTGAGGGCGCGGCTGGGGATGCCGTCTGGGCCTGCAGCCTTGCGAGGGTTAACACGTTTAAATGTCTTACTCACCTCGGCTGCAGTGAAGGAGAGACCGCATGTTTTGATTGCAGGCCGTGTCAGTGGCACTGTATTGTCCTCAACGCGGGCAAAAAAGTTATTTAGTCTGCCTGGGAGCAAGACATCCTGGTCCGTGACTGGGCTGGATTTCTTCCTGTAGTCCGTGATTGACTGTAGACCCTGCCACATGCCTCTTGTGTCTGAGCCGTTGAATTGAGATTCTACTTTGTCTCTATACTGACGCTTAGCTTGTTTGATAGCCTTGCGGAGGGAATAGCTGCACTGTTTGAATTTGGTCATGTTACCAGACACCTTGCCCTGATTAAAAGCAGTGGTTTGCGCTTTCAGTTTCACGCGAATGCTGCCATCAATCCACGGTTTCTGGTTAGGGAATGTTTTAATCGTTGCTATGGGAACGACATCTTCAACGCACGTTCTAATGAACTCGCACACCGAATCAGCGTATTCGTCAATATTGTTATCTGACGCAATACGAAACATATCCCAGTCCACGTGATGGAAGCAGTCTTGGAGTGTGGAGTCAGCTTGGTCAGACCAGCGTTGGACAGACCTCAGCGTGGGAGCCTCTTGTTTTAGTTTCTGTCTGTAGGCAGGGATCAACAAAATGGAGTCGTGGTCAGCTTTTCCGAAAGGGGGGCGGGGCAGGGCCTTATATGCGTCACGGAAGTTAGAGTAACAATGATCCACGGTCTTTCCACCCCTGGTTGCGCAATCGATATGCTGATAAAATTTAGGGAGTCTTGTTTTCAGATTAGCCTTGTTAAAATCCCCAGCTACAATGAATGCAGCCTCCGGATAAATGGTTTCCAGTTTGCAAAGAGTTAAATAAAGTTCGTTCAGAGCCATCGATGTGTCTGCTTGGGGGGGATATATACGGCTGTGATTATAATCGAAGAGAATTCTCTTGGTAGATAATGCGGTCTACATTTGATTGTGAGGAATTCTAAATCAGGTGAACAGAAGGATTTGAGTTCCTGTATGTTTCTTTCATCACACCATGTCTCGTTAGCCATAAGGCATACGCCCCCGCCCCTCTTCTTACCAGAAAGATGTTTGTTTCTGTCGGCGCGATGCGTGGAGAAACCCATTGGCTACACCGCCTCGGATAGCGTCTCTCCAGTGAGCCATGTTTCCGTGAAGCAGTCTCTGATGTCCCTCTGGAATGCTACCCTTGCTCGGATTTCATCAACCTTGTTGTCAAGAGACTGGACATTGGCAAGAAGAATGCTAGGGAGTGGTGCACGGTGTGCCTGTCTCCGGAGTCTGACCAGAAGACCGCCTCGTTTCCCTCTTTTTCAGAGTCGTTTTTTGGGGTCGCTGCATGGGATCCACTCCGTTGTCCTGTTTGTAAGGCAGAACACAGGATCAGCGTCGCGAAAAACATATTCTTGGTCGTACTGATGGTGAGTTGACGCTGCTCTTATATTCAGTAGTTCTTCTCGACTGTATGTAATGAAACCTAAGATGACCTGGGGTACTAATGTAAGAAATAACACGTAAAAAAAACAAAAAACTGCATAGTTTCCGAGGAACGCGAAGCGAGGCGGACATCTCTGTCGGCGCCGGAAGTAAAGTTATTATGATTATTAACACCTGTGAAGGGTCATTTACTGCATGACCACCGAGCCAGATGCGAGGGTCATGTCGGCTGCTCCACTGACTGAATTCATCCACGGCATTGTTGTCCTCAGCATTGTGGATTGATACCAGATGAGCACCAGACTTCACAGATTTGCAGTGATTCTATGTGATGTAGACATTAAGGAAACAAAGACAACACATTTAGAGTTGGATTAATATGGATGGTGCTTTGGGAGTTACTTATGGAGGTAAAATCACACAGCATACAGTAGATATAGACCCAGTGGGCACACACTTGTTAAATCAAATCAAAGTTGTTACCATGTCATTTCAATCAAAAATCTATGTTTTTCCTTCTGATGACATTGAATCAATGTGGAAAACTGGTTGGATTATGAAAAAGTCATCAACGTACAGTATAGGAATTTAGGATTTTTATCACCCAAAGTTGAACCTAAATCCAATGACATGGTTCAAAATGTTGTTTATTTCACTTTGAATTCACGTTAGTTGACAACTCAATCAATCAAAGCTAGATGTGACGTCTGTGCCCAGTGCTGATGTACACTACTGTATGTCTACCTTTAACTGAGACATCATGGATATGTGGGATAAAACCTGAGAGAAGTCTGAATTTACCTCAGCTGACGTATAGTCCAACATCTGGTTGATGTGCTTAACACAGTAGGAGCCCAATTTGTACCAAGCAACATGACCAGTGCATGGCTCAATAGCATAATTCTCTCGTAGTTTAACTGTTGAATTATCTAGGAGAGAGAAAACAAGTGATACAAGCAGACCGAGCTCATAATACTGCAAGTAAAACAGGCTGTAGGGGAGAGTGGGGTATGTTGTGCCAACGGGTTAGTTGAGCAACACCTTGTTTCTAGGAAACCATACACAACATTAATTAAATGAATGTGATCAAACATTTAGGAAGTGGTCATCATTTCATGAAGGAAGAAACATGGAGAAAGTGTTGCTAGAGCCAAAAAACGGATTTCCACAAAGTCAGATAAATGTATTGTGTTATAGGTTTCATGGGGCTTGTATCTAAAACAAAATAGGTTATTTTAAGAATCTTTCATATATCAGTTGGGGTCTCTATAAGCTACAATATGAGGTCCTCAACCTAGCATGAAAGTGCATCCCTGTAGCTGTGCGAGCTAATACAGTCAAAATGGATGCTTTGGGGTAAATTGTGTCATTTGGCCAGGGTTCAAGTTGAGCCAATAGCTCAACACACCCCATACAAATGCTAATTACATTTAGTCCGTTTTATACATAATATGCATAGTATTTTTTCCATATGAACTCAAGATAGTGCATTTTTATTGATACAGAGCAGACACTACCGTGTACACAAATGTAAAACAAGCAGGGGTCCAGCCTCCCTTGAGGTTCTTGAAAGAGCAGCCAAGGAAGTGAGAGAAGGGAAAAAGTCCATTCAAGTAACAGTTAGGGAGGAAAAATAGACAGAGTGACACTGAAGAGGAACATTGACAAACAAGAAAATAAACATGATCCTGTGAGAAGGAGAGGCTTTGATACCAGAGGAACACAAGGTGTTTGTGATGACATGGAGTCTGATCTTATTGAACATATCAAGAATCCTGGCAGACATTTTCATGGGCTTAGTAGACTCAAATGTAAAGAACTTACCTATGAATTGGCACAACATCCCTGTTCAAGACAACTGGCGGCTCAATTTACCCCATACCTTGTTTCTAGGTAACCATACACAACATTACCATACCATACCCTGAGACCACTTTTTCTGGACAAGCTATGTTTTCAAAACTGTTATGTTTACATGAATTCTGATTATTTCCAGGGATACACAACATCTTGAAATATATGTAGATATATTTGTTAGAAAGAATACTATATTTCCCCTGACGTAGTGATGCTGAATGTAAAAAATGACTCAACATACCGTAATGGCCCCTACCACTTCTGAGTAGTTTTCATTAGAAATATGTTACACTGTGACTTTATTCAAATCCTTATAAACAAACTATCTTAACTGTAAATGTTTAACCAACATCTTTCATAAGTTGGTTATTTTACCCCTAAAGACAATTAAAACTTAAAACAACACCACTTCCAAACTCAAAGTCTAGAGTAGCCACTCTGGGTTTGACATGATCATGATTGTATTGATGCTCACCTGCACAGGTCTTCGGGCAGAGGTGGGCAGAGGCCCCGAGGAACATCATCACCAGAACGAGTAGGGCCTTCATCTTGTCTTCTGTCTGTCTCTCTCTCTGTAAAAAGGCTCTTTACTTGACTCGCTTTTCAAAGATGAAAAGAAATGTAAATGTTTTGTGCTCTTGTAGGAAGCAATCCCTCCCATATTGCTGACTACAAATGATCTATAACTGGGCTAATAACTCACTAACTAGCAAAGGATATGAACAAAATGTGCACATGTGGCTTCATGCAGCTCTCACTTTGATCTCTAAACAAGCACATCTACTCACGACCACAGCTGTAAACACGGTCCAGATCAAAGTAAATGGCAGAAATCCATATATGGCAATGGTCTATTTGCATATAGGCCTACTGCAGCTCTGATTGGTTATGCCGCACCAGTCTGTGTAGAGTAAGGGCTGAGTCGTGAGCGGTCAATGCAATAGAATCACACTCCAATGCATTCTGTCTACAACAAAATGTCTTGCATAGTTTGTTTTGTTCCTGTATGTTGCATTGAAAGTGGCTAATATTGCGTTGAGGGGAAACGTTGATAATGTTAAATGAGGCCTCACCTCCTGGTTACACTAGTGACCATATACCCCGTGCGTCCCGCAAAGGCGGAGGTGTTGCTAACATTTACGATTGCAAATTTCAATTTACAAAAAAAAATGACGTTTTCGTCTTTTGAGCTTCTAGTCATGAAATCTATGCAGCCTACTCAATCACTTTTTATAGCTACTGTTTACAGGCCTCCTGGGCAATTTACAGCATTCCTCATTGAGTTCCCTGAATCCTATCAGACCTTGTAGTCATAGCAGATAATATTCTAATTTTTGATGACTTTAATATTCACATGGAAAAGTCCACAGACCCACTCCAAAAGGCTTTCGGAGCCATCATCGACTCAGTGGGCTTTGTACAACATGTCTCTGGACCTACTCACTGTCACAGTTATACTCTGGACCTAGTTTTGTCCCATCGAATAAATGTTGTGGATCTTAATGTTTTTCCTCATAATCCTGGACTATCGGACCACCATTTTATTACGTTTGCAATTGCAACAAATAATCTGCTCAGACCCCAACCAAGGAGCCTCAAAAGTCGTGCTATAGATTCACAGACAACACAAAGATTCCTTGATGCCCTTCCAGACTCCCTTTGCCTACCCAAGGACGTCAGAGGACAAAAATCAGTTAACCACCTAACTGAGGAACTCAATTTAACCTTGTGCAATACCCTAGATGCAGAAGCACCCCTAAAAACTAAAAACATTTCTCATAAGAAACTAGCTCCCTGGTATACAGAAAATACCCAAGCTCTGAAACAAGCATCCAGAAAATTGGAACGGAAATGGCGCCACACCAAACTGGAAGTCTTCCGACTAGCTTGGGAAGACAGCACCGTGCAGTGTCTAAGAGCCCTTACTGCTGCCTAATCATCCTATTTTTCCAACTTAATTGAGGAAAATAAGAACAATCCGAAATTTATTTTTGATACTGTCGCAAAGCTAACTAAAAAGCAGCATTCCCCAAGTGAGGATGGCTTTCACTTCAGCAGTAATAAATTCATGAACTTCTTTGAGGAGAAGATGATGATTATTAGAAAGCAAATTACGGACTCCTCTTTAGATCTGCGTATTCCTTCAAAGCTCAGTTGTCCTGAGTCTGCACAACTCCGCCAGGACCTAGGATCAAGAGAGACACTCAAGTGTTTTAGTACTTTAACTCTTGACACAATGATGAAAATAATCATGGCCTCTAAACCTTCAAGCTGCATACTGGACCCTATCCCAACTAAACTACTGAAAGAGCTGCTTCCTGAGCTTGGCCCTCCTATGTTGAACATAATAAATGTCTCTCTATCCACCGGATGTGTACCAAACTCACTAAAAGTGGCAGTAATAAAGCCTCTCTTGAAAAAGCCAAACCTTGACCCAGAAAATATAAAAAACTATCGGCCTATATCGAATCTCCCATTCTCTCAATTCTTTTAGAAAAGGCTGTTGTTGGGCAGCAATTCACTGCCTTCCTGAAGACAAACAATGTATACGAAATGCTTCAGTCTGGTTTTAGACCCCATCATACCACTGAGACTGCACTTGTGAAGATGGTAAATTACTTTTTAATGGCATCAGACCGAGGCTCTGCATCTGTCCTCCTAGACCTTAGTGCTGCTTTTGATACCATCGATCACCGCATTCGTTTGGAGAGATTGGAAACCCAAATTGGTCTACACGGACAAGTTCTGGCCTGGTTTAGATCTTATCTGTCGGAAATATATCAGTTTGTCTCTGTGAATGATTTGTCCTCTGACAAATTAACTCTAAATTAAATTAAAATTAACTGTTGGTGTTCCTCAAGGTTCCGTTTTAAGACCACTATTGTTTTCACTATATATTTTACCTCTTGGGGATGTCATTCAAAAACATCATGTTAACTTTCACTGCTATGCGGATGACACACAGCTGTACATTTCAATGAAAAATGGTGAAGCCCCAAAATTTCCCTTGCTTTGAAGCCTTTGTTTCAGACATAAGGAAGTGGATGGCTGCAAACGTTCTACTTTTAAACTCGGACAAAACAGAGGTGCTTGTTCTAGGTCCCAAGAAACAAAGAGATCTTCTGTTGAATCTGACAATCTTAATGGTTGTACAGTCATCTCAAATAAAACTGTGAAGGACCTCGGCGTTACTCTGGACCCTGATCTCTCTTTTGACGAACATATCAAGACTGTTTCAAGGACAGCTTTTTTCCGTCTACGTAACATTGCAAAAATCAATATAAAAACTATATAAACTTCAGTTAGTGCTGAATACGGCTGCTAGAATCCTGACTAGAACCAAACCATTTGATCATATTACTCCAGTGCTAGCCTCCCTACACTGGCTTCCTGTCAAGGCAAGGGCTGATCTCAAGGTTTTACTGCTAACCGACAAAGCATTACATGGGCTTGCTCCTACCTATCTCTCTGATTTGGTCCTGCTGTACATACCTACACGTACGCGACAGTCACAAGACGCAGGCCTCCTAATTGTCCCTAGAATTTCTAAGCAAACAGCTGGAGGCAGGGCTTTCTCCTATTGAGCTCCATTTTTATGGAATGGTCTGCCTACCCATGTGAGAGACGCAAACTTGGTCTCAACCTTTAAGTCTTTACTGAAGACTCATCTCTTCAGTGGGTCATATGATTGAGTGTAGTCTGGCCCAGGAGTGTGAAGGTGAATGGAAAGGCTCTGGAGCAACGAATCGTCCTTGCTGTCTCTGCCTGGCCGGTTCCCCTCTTTCCACTGGGATTCTCTGCCTCTAACCCTATTACAGGGGCTGAGTCACTGGCTTACTGGTGCTCTTTCATGCTGTCCCTAGGAGGGGTGCGTGACTTGAGAGGGTTGAGTCACTGATGTGATCTTCCTGTCTGGGTTGACGCCCTCCCTTGGGTTGTGCCGTGGCAGAGATCTTTGTGGGCTATACTCGGCCTTGTCTCAGGATGGTAAGTTGGTGGTTGACGATAACCCTCTAGTGGTGTGGGGGCTGTGCTTTGGCAAAGTGGGTGGGGTTATATCCTTCCTGTTTGGCCCTGTCCGGGGGTGTCTTCGGGTGGGGCCACAGTGTCTCCTGACCCCTCTTGTCTCAGCCTCCAGTATTTATGCTGCAGTAGTTTATGTGTCGGGGGGCTAGGGTCAGTCTGTTATATCTGGAATACTTCTCCTGTCTTATCCGGTGTCCTGTGTGAATTTAAGTATGCTCTCTCTAATTCTCTCTCTCTTTCTCTCTCTCGGAGGACCTGAGCCCTAGGACCATGCCTCAGGACTACCTGGCATGATGACCCCTTGCTGTCCCCAGTCCACCTGGCTGTGTTGCTGCTCCAGTTTCAACTGTTCTGCCTGCGGCTATGGAATCCTGACCTGTTCACCGGACGTGCTACCTGTCCCAGACCTATTATTTGACCATGCTGGTCATTTATGAACATTTGAACATCTTGGCCATGTTCTGTTATAATCTCCACCTGGCACAGCCAGAAGAGGACTGGCCACCCCTCATAGCCTGGTTCCTCTCTAGGTTTCTTCCTAGGTTTTGGCCTTTCTAGGGAGTTTTTCCTAGCCACCGTGCTTCAACACCTGCATTGCTTGCTGTTTGGGGTTTTAGGATGGGTTTCTGTACAGCACTTTGAGATATCAGCTGATGTATGAAGGGCTATATAAATACATTTGATTTGATTTTGATTTGGCTACCTTGCGCTCTCTAAATAAATTTCATTCAACCACTGAAAACCCTCCCACTTGCTGGCCAACAGATTTTGTTGTGGTGTTTTCATTCAATAGGGTTTTCAGTACATTATCTTAGACTATCGCTTTAAATACGGTGTACCTTTATAATTTTGTTGACAGACTCAATAGAAAACATGTAGAGAACGGGTTCAGATTGTAGGGATCAATGAAAGAATGACATAAATGCATCCTTGTCTCAATTTCAGCACCAACTGGTAGATTAAAACAATGCTCTAATCTTGTAGATTATTTGGAGAAGGGCTGTTAATCACTGAAGCTGGAGACTCATATCTCCGTCACTAGCTTTAAGCACCAGCTGTCAGAGCAGCTCACTGATCACTGCACCGGTACATAGCCAATCTGTAAATAGCCCATCCAACTACCTCATCCCCATACTGTATTTATTTATTTAGCTCCTTGCACCCCAATATTTCTACTTGCACATTCATCTTCTGCACATCCTACCATTCCAGTGTTTAATTGGCATACTGTAATTACTTCGCCACCATGGTCTATTTATTGCCTTACCTCCCTTATCTTACCTTATTTGCACACACTGTATATAGTCTTTTTCTACAGTATTATTGACTGTGTTTGTTTATTCCATGTGTAACTCTGTGTTGTATGTGTCAAACTGCTTTGCTTTATCTAGGCCAGTTCGCAGTTGTAAATGAGAACTTGTTCTCAACTAGCTTACCTGGTTAAATAAAGGTGTTCTTAACTAGCTTACCCGGTTAAATAAAGGTGAAATAAAAAAATACAAATGTTTTATTAGTTACGAAAGAGTTATGATATGACTCACAACTACACCATTTGATCTGTAATATTTACCATGATTTGAACCCTATGGGGATCTTCATGCACCATTGACCTCAATGAGAAGAAGAAGAAGAAGGTAAGTCACAGGCCTATACCGTCCGGTGGGGGGAAATGGGGCTGGTACAGGCTATATATAAGCATCATTTTCAAAACGGACTTTGGTCTTTTGGAATATTCACTAACACTGGTATGGCATAAGCACATTTTGAAAACAGCCATAAGGATAACATTACTATGTCATTGTGCAATTACATCTATTAAGATACCTAAATATGAGCTCTTGCATAGGATGACATAATTTGATCTACATTTTGGAAAACAGTTAAGGTGCTAAATGCTGGAGACTCCACGTGTATCCACAGAGTTGTGTAAATCTGCCTTTACCTACCAGGCCCCTGTCATGTGGAATAATCTCCAATGAACGTTTCATTTGGATGTGTTGTCTCTAGGTCTCTAGGAGAATGACATTTTTATATTGAGAAATGTGTTTGCTTTGTTTGATTGTTTATTGTGTCTATAATATTTGCCATTTATTAACATTTTGGGTTTTAAATAGTGTTTTCTGTATTGTTCCCAGGACACATTTGCAAATGAGACTTAGGTCTCAATTGTGTTTGTCCTTGGTTAAATGAAAAAATGCGTTATAAGATATGCTATTGATATATTTCATTAACATGTAATAATGCAGTTAGGACCTGTTATAACACATTCATGAGACGCTTATAGATGTGCAACTGCATTACTACAGGTTAATGAAATATATCCATAGCATATCTTATAGCGCTTTTTTTTTAAACTAAGGAAAAACACATTGAGACCTAAGTCTCATTTGCAAATGTGTCCTGGGAACAATACAGAAAACACTATTAAACACAATTTAAAACATGGATATGTAGTCGAAGTAAATCATTACCAAATTTGGAAAATTCAATAACAGTGACCTAAAAATATATATATTTTTTAAATGCATAGTTTATTTACAGTCATTACAGTCACGATCAAAGATATTTTATACAACTTTTTTGTTTATGACACTTGTTCACTCGCACTGTGAAAGCTAAACATACTCGTCACAAATAAGGGCTTTCCTACTTAGAAAGTGTCTCAAATAATTGATCAGCTCATTGATACGGTCCGACCAAAGAGATTGATGAACTAATATCAATATTAGTTAATATTGCCAATTAACTTTATAATATAGAGATGGATAGAGGGCGCACTTGCCCACAATGGAGATAACCCACAATGGTGATTCTGTCACAGAAACCATCATTGTAAAGAAAAGACGTGTTCTCTCTTTCCCATCTCTATACTTTCTAAACAAATGCAACAATAACAAGGCACAAAACAGCCTGGCTGACTTTACAGAGCCATAAAGACCAATGAAAATGCATTGTACCAGTACAGGCCCAATGCTGTCATGGTTAGCTCTTTTCCCAATACTGGAATTGTCCAACACAAACCCTCAACCAGACTTCGACTGTCCATCCTTTGTGGTCATCAGCTAAAACTGAGAAGGTCTTTAGACCAGCCAAAGAAGAGTCCTATCATGACCCATGCTTTCAGCAACGTACACAAGAGCCAAGAGTTTCTCCAGCTCTCAGAAAGGGACCTCTTCTCCCCATGTCACTGCCTCAGCCTCAGCCATGGTCAGATAACCAAAGAAGTCTAAGTCTGATGCAAGAGTGGGCAACCGGGGGAGGGGGGGGGGCGGCGACGACGACAGTACAACCTCTCTCACTGGGACTGTTAGCCATATTGGTTTGTCTTTCCGTTACCAGACCTTTCCGTTACCAGACCTTTCCGTTACCAGACATGGCATTGTGGAACAGAGCGTGGTTGCACAGCCCCTCGATTGTTATGAGGGACTTCTGGTCGCACGCAAAAGGTTGTACTATGACTGTGCTTTCAAAGCGAGAGTGCCTGTGTGGTGTCCGTGTCGGACATGACCGATGAGCGGCCAGGTCCTCCCTGGATCTTGCTGAGTATCCCCTGGGCCGGCCAGCAGTGGTAGATGCGGATAAGCTTGAGGACGTCTCTGCGGAAGCGTTCGCCCACAAATACATACAGGAAGGGATTGAGGCAGGCATGCATGTAGGCCAGGCTCTTCAGTACCTGGCCGGCCACGTCGAAACGCTTTTCCGCATCGCAGTCCATTCCGGTGCTGTTGACCGCCTTGGTGGCCTCCACCACCAGCACGCTGTTATATGGCAACTGGGAGAGGACAAACACAGCCACCACCACCATGATCACGCGCAGCGCCTTGTGCTTCTTGAAGTTGCGGGTTTTGAGCAGGGTGCGGATGATGCCGGCGTAGCAGAACACCATCACCAGGAGGGGCAGGCAGAAGCCCATGCAGATCTGAAGCCCCAGGACCAGGATCTTGGTGCGGTTGTTCTGGTTACTCCAGTAGACCATGGTGCAGTAGAACCGGCCATCCAGCTCCTTGACGTTGGCGAACATGAACTCGGGCAGGGCCAACAACACGGCCAGGAGCCAGACGCAGGCGCACACGAACTTGCTGCAGCTCAGCCGCTGTCTCTTGGAATTCTGGGCCATGGTGGTCTGGACGATGACCACGTAGCGATCGACACTGATGCAGGTGAGCAGCATCATGCTGCTGAAGAAGTTGATCTTGTAGAAGGCAGAGGTGACCTTGCAGAGGCCCAAGCCGAAGCTCCATCCCTGGTTGGCCTCCACGGCCCATAAGGGTAGAGTGCCCAAGAAGAAGAGGTCGGCCACAGCTAGGTTCAACAGGTAGACATCGGTCATGGTCTTGAGACGCTGGCGGAAGTGCAGGTAGATCCACACCACGGTCAGGTTACCCAGGCCTCCCAGGATGACGATGGACCAGTAGAGAGGCGGTTCATACTGGCCTCTGAAAGCCCTAACGGCAGATTTGTCACACATAAAGTCATCCAGACCATCCTCACCAACCGTAGGGGTGAAGCTGGAGTCGTAGTCGTACACCTGTGTGTAAGACAGGACAACATGGCTTGTTGGACATGTGGACCAATTATGCCAGTAAATTATTAACAGAATATACAGTTGCGGACAGAAATATTGGCACACGTTTCTTAAATATTTTCCTATTTATTGTAAAATAAAAAAATCCAATTATAATAACTTTGTCAGATTCTCAAATTGCAGAATACATTTTATTTTTGCAAACTTGGCCATTTTAAATCAGGGCCGGATTACCGAACGGGCACGCAGGGGGGTTGGGGGTCCCCTGGAGGTAGGGGGGCCACCAAATAGCATATGATAACAAAATATGTTTCATTGCAGGAAATTAGCTTTGAAAATGCTAAATGTTTTCTTAGCCTCATGACAAAATGTGTAGAATAGCATTATAAAAATGTTTCTCTCTGCACTATGGCGGAATCAGTTTTCCTAAAAAAGGACAAAATGATTGGCAACCTCAGAGCTAGTGCTTGGTTACACAGCCTTTGGACAAAACTGCAGACAAACGCTTCTGGTAGCCGTCAATGAGCATGCTGCACCTTTCTACTGAAAATGTGACTTTTCAACATTAAATTGCTCTAAATCCATCAATATTTGAAGGGTGCCCTCCACCAACTGCTGTTTTCAGATCTCGTTTTGGATGTGATTCAGATCTGGACTCCAGAACAGTCCAGCATCTTTTCTTAACCATTCCAAGGGGCTTTTTTTATGTGTGTTCGGTGTCGTTGTCCTGCTGGAAGACCCACAACCGTCAATGGAGACCCAGTTTTTGGTTGACTACAAAACACCTGATAATCTGCTGATTTCATGATGCCTTGTGCACGTTCAAGGCCCCCAATACCAGAGGCAGCAGAGCAACCCCAAAGCATTATTAAATCTCCCCCATCTTTGATTGTAAAGGTGGGTGTTCTTTTCATTGAATTCTTCATTTGGCCATCAATAAACACAGCGCTGATTTGTATTGCCAAAGCGCTCTAATTTTGTTTAATTGGTCCACACATATTTTTTTGTGAGGTGCAGGCTTGTTTAAGTGTGTTTTTGAGAAGTTCAAGCAGTTTCCTTCGGCATTGTGGTCTTCCTATGTTTAACCAACCACCAAATGAAGTGTTCAAAGAAAATAACACCTTCCTTCCTTCTACAATCAGATTTGATATCCATTTGTTCAACCCAGTGTCCAAAGAAACTGTGTCTCTGTTGAAGGTTTTGGGTCTTCGATTGGACAACAACCCCAAAGCACCCTGGAAAGGTTCTAGAAAAAACACTGGACTGTCCTGGAGTGGCCAGTGAAGAGTCCAGATCTGAATCACATCCATAATCTATGGCGAGAGATGAACACAGCAGTTGGTGAATGGGACCCCTTAAACATTGAAGATTTAGAGCGGTTTTCTGCCGAAGAGTGGGCCAAATTGCCAATAGAAAAGTTCAGCAAGCTCATTGATGGCTACAAGAAGCATTTGTTGGCAGTTATCTTGGCCAATGGCTACGCAACCAAGTACTAGTTCCGAAGTGCCAATAATTTTGTCCATGCCATTTGTCTTTATTTTCAAAATTAAAATGGTCAACTTAACTTTACAATGTTTAACATCCAATCAGGTGGGGAGACCAAACGTTTTTTGTTCAATTCCAAGTACTTATAGAAGAAATAGGGAATTATTTAAGAAAAGTGCAATGGTGCCAATATACTGTACACATACTTATATAGACCAGGGGTCTCCAACATTGTATCTCATAAGAGCACGGGGGCAAAACATCGATATACATGTAATTTAATTGTTATGAATAAAAATAATAAAAATTTGATGTGATTTTTTTTTTGCTATTTCCTACCAATATAAAAACACACAATATTTTACACAAATGCTATAAAAAAGTACTACAAACTAAATATATATATATATAGTGTACAAGTTGTTTACCTCTGAATCCATTGGTGAAGTCACCATGTCACCTATAACTGGCATCTGAAAAGAGACGGGAGAGAAACAACAGATTAGTCAGGAAAATAACACGCAGTGCAGTATAGCATGATGAAGTAGATACTTTATACTTACATTTCCAATCTGCTATCTTAAATGTTAATACATTTGAGAACACTACACGAGACTAGCTGTTCAGACAATTTTACTTACAGTTGTCCTCTGCTAGTGAGATGTCAAACAGGCGCTTAAATTCAAGATGCTTGTTGGTTGCTTCCTTATCACGGAGTTGCTTTAGAGAACTGTCTGGCAACTGTTTGCTCTCCAGAGGCTTATAAAGGTTTCAGTTAAACCACAATTGACGTCAGGTTGCAAAGCAGGGTGATATTCTGTAGTGCTCATTTGCGTGTTTTGCCGCGTCTCGCTAAAGCAAACCTGCAGCGTGCATACAACCTCATGCAACTTCTCGGGGATTTTAGTCGTATATGAAGATGTGTAGCTGCCTGTATACAAATGGATGAGTCATAGGAAATCCCTTTTATTCTCAGCAGAAGTCTCCATTCATCTGAGATCTATGCCAAAAGAACGCTTTCTCAGGACACCTTTTGTTCACATACTGATTTACAGTTCATTTCAGAGATCCCCAAAATCTCCAGGATGACAGCCATGTGCTTTGGATTTCTTGACTGTAGTATAAACATAAGAAGGTGCATTATGCTTTTTTTGCCAAGAGCGCACACACACACATGCGCACATGCACACGCACGCACACACACAGACACACACGCACACACACACAGACACACACACACAGACACACACACACACATACACACAGACACACACACACACACACACACACACACACACACGCACACAGACACACACACACACACACGCACACAGACACACACACACACACGCACACAGACACACACACGCACACAGACACACACACACACACACACGCACACAGACACACACACACACGCACACAGACACACACAGACACACGCACGCACACACAATCTCTTCCCTCCTGTTAGGATTAGGAATGAAGGGCTATTGTAACGATCCTCTTCGTCTGATGAAGAGTTGTCAAGATCGGACCAAAACGCAGCGTGGTAAGTGTCCATGTTAATATTTATTTTAACTCAGACTACTAAGACAAAATAACAAAAATAGACCAACACGAACCAGTTCTGTCTGGTGCAGACACAGAGACAGAAAACAACTACCCACAAACACCGGTGGGAACATGCTACCTAAGTATGGTTCTCAATCAGAGACAACGATTGCCAGCTGCCTCTGATTGGGAACCATACCAGGCCAAACACATAGAAGTACAAAACATAGAACAAAACATAGAATGCCCACCCCAACTCACGCCCTGACCAAACCAAAATAGAGACATAAAAAAGGAACTAAGGTCAGGACGTGACACCTATGCTGTGCTAAACTACTTAGGTTTGTTACTTCAGGCACCATGGTTACAATGGTTACCATTTCATTACATTACTGTAGTTGATTGACTAGAACCCACACACTTTGGCCAGAGAGTCCACTCACCTGGTGTCCCAGGTCTAAATCATTCCCTGATTAGAGGGGAAGGATGCAAACCAGCATTGTATAAAGAGCTGTCGAAGCCCAGTAGGTGTTTTCAAAAAGACACTGTAACATAAGGCTACAACATGGGTGGTTGTAGAATCCTATTGTGCCTTCTCCTGGATCCTTATTATACGTTATTATATATGATATGGTGATTTAGTAGATGTCTGTCTCTACTTGTCGAGGCGCCGGGGTCGACACTGGAGCAGAAGGGTAAGGTGATACACTCCAACCAGATGCTGTCAAGTTAAGAATTGCTCGAGGTGTTTACCATACTTTTGTTTTCTTACCGTTCAAGAGTACCACAGTGTCAGGCCTGCTGTCATGTGACGATCGAGTCGTTTAAACAACCAGATGAACTGAAGACATGACAACGCACCGAGGGTATATTTAGTTGTAGGCACGGTTCCAAATACCTTTGTGTGTGTGTTTGCGTTACAACACTTTGAAAATATTTAGAATTTCGTAATGTACATGGGGCCTATGAACATTAATTATGGAACCACTCCCTCTTCAAATCAGGGTTGATTGGAAAAAGCTGTTCAGAAGAAGACATTGTATTATCATATCTTTGTACTCCCCGACGAAGGCCATGCGGCCGAAACGCGTCAAAGTTTTTTTACATCTTTGTTTCCATTGTCATACAAATAAAGGCATTTTTGTATTAATTATATGAAGAGTGCCTTGGTCCTCCCTTCTTTGTGAAGTCATTTCAAAATGCCTAGTCTAGTAATATCATCCCGTCTCGGCTCACGTCTATAATCGGTTCTGCCTGAATAACCCCTGGATGCTACCAGCTGTACGTTATATGGTGATTTGACACTGTCATGCCTGCCTTGACTCGCCTTTCAGGCCTCCGTTGCAACAGCTACTGATATATCACCTGTCTCTCATATCAATCTGCACATCCTTTAGGGCCAAGACATACTGAAAAACATGGGCAGGAAAAGTAGTATAACTTAATGGAAATTAGACATAAGTGTGTGTGTGTCTCTCAGAGTGTGTGTCACAGTGTGTGTGTCACAGTGTGTGTGTCACAGTGTGTGTGTCTCAGTGTGTGTGTGTGTCTCAGTGTGTGTGTGTGTGTGTGTGTGTGTGTGTGTGTGTGTGTGTGTGTGTGTGTGTGTGTGTGTGTGTGTGTGTGTGTGTGTGTGTGTGTGTGTGTGTGTGTGTGTGTGTGTGTGTGTGTCTCAGTGTGTGTGTGTGTGTGTGTGTGTGTGTGTGTGTGTGTGTGTGTGTGTGTGTGTGTGTGTGTGTGTGTGTGTCTCTGTGTGTGTCTCTGTGTGTGTGTGTGTCTCAGTGTGTGTGTGTGTGTGTGTGTGTGTGTGTGTGTGTGTGTGTGTGTGTGTGTGTGTGTGTGTGTGTGTGTGTGTGTGTCTCAGTGTGTGTGTGTCTCAGTGTGTGTGTGTGTGTGTGTGTGTGTGTGTGTGTGTGTGTGTGTGTGTGTGTGTGTGTGTGTGTGTGTGTGTGTGTGTGTGTGTGTGTGTGTACTCTACACTGTAATAAGATATCTTTCTAAACTTTACTTGAACTCTTCATCATAAGGGCCTGCTTATAATGATGATAAAGCCTATAACCACTGTAAAGACACGAAACAGTGTATAGACACTGTGGTTGGTTAGCAAACTTACTAACCAATAGCTTACCTTCAATCTTCAATTCAAGCCTACTAAAAAGTGTGTGCTCTCAGGCCTGGAGGGAATCAAAAGTAATTCCCCTATTGTACCTAAGAATAGTAAAGTCCCCTTAACTGGCTCAAATAGCCGACCAATCAGCCTGTTACCAACCCTTAGTAAACCTTTGTCAAAAAATGGTGTTTGACCAGATACAATGCTATTTTACAGTAAACAAACTGACAACAGAATTTCAGCATTCTTATAGGGAAGGATACTCAACAAGCACAGCACTTATAGAAATGACTGATGATTGGCTGAGAGAAATTGATGATAAAAAGATAGTGAGGCTGTTTTGTTAGACTTCAGTGCTGCTTTTGACATTATCAATCATAGTCTGCTGCTGGGAAAACATATGTGTTATGGCTTTACACCCCCTGATATATTGTGGATAAAGAGTTGCCTGTCTAACAGAATACGGAGGGTGTTCTTTAATGGAAGCCTCTCCAACAAACTCCAGGTAGAATCAAGAATTCCCCAGGGAAGTTGTCTAGGCCCCTTACTTTTTTCAATCTTTACTAACGACATGCCACACTGGCTTTGATTAAGCCAGTGTGTCCATGTATACAGATGACTCAACACTATACACGTCAGCTACCTCAGGGACTGAAATGACAGCAACACTTACCAAAAAGCTGCAGTTAGTTTCAGAACAGGTGTCAAGGAATAAGTTAGTCCTAAATATTTCTAAAACTAAAAGCATTGTATTTGGGACAAATCATTCACTAAACCCTAAACCTCAACTGTGAAGCAACACAAACACAAACACAGGCACATGCATACAAACACAAGATAACATATGCACTACACATGTACACATGTATTTTGTGTTATAGATAAGTAGTAGTAGAGTTGAGGTCCGAGGGCACCCACTTAATATGTTGTGAAATCTGTTATGAATGTATCGTAATGTTTTTAAAATGTATAACTGCCTTAATTGTGCTGGAACCCAGGAAGAGTAGCTGGTGCCTTGGCACTAGCTAATGGAGATCCATAATAAATACAAATACCTAGATAACAGTTTGTGTCCTGAGAGTGTAAAGCCAGTTGCCATGAGCTGACACCAACTTGACTGTTTATAACATCTGTTATGCCATCATTATGATAGTGTTATGACGACTGTATGACAAAGGGTTAAAATAAAGTGATATTAAACAGATCAATGGGGGGGTAAAGTTAAATTCAAAACATGATTGTTAATGCCATTAGATATGTAACCTATTCTTACATCCCTGTGTTTGGCACAGCTGATTTGGTAATACTGAGATGTGATGAGAAAAGTGTTGCAATCAATCCTATGCAATGACACTGGTATAACAACACAACAACTTGTGTTTTTTTGTGAGCGAGAACTCGTGACTGCTGTCTATGATCTGGGGTTAAAGGTCAACACGGTGAAGCCATTGTAACAGAATAACCAGACTTGGTGGGTTTCCAAAAAGTTGTAACAGTGGGAGCAGCAGAGGGCAGATTTTAAACAAATTTAAAGGACTGAGAACATAACAAATATATACATTCAAAACTGTGTGGTGTTTACAGTAATTCCCCCGAAATACGGTGCATTCGGAAAGTATTCAGATCCCTTCCCTTTTTCCACATTTTATTACGTTACGGCATTATTCTACAATGGATGAAATCATTTTTTCAATCTACACACAATACCTTATAATGACAAAACAAAATAAGATAAAAAAAATAACAAAACAGATACCTTATTTAGCTTGAAATTGAGCTCAGGTGCATCCTGTTTCCATTGATAATCCTTGAGATGTTTTTACAACTTGATTGGAGTCAATATTGATTTGGAAAGGCACACACACCTATCTATATAAAGTCCCACAGTTGACAGTGCATGTCAGAGCAAAAACCAAGCCACTAGGTTGAAGGAATTGTCCGTAGAGCTCCGAGACAAGATTGTGTCGAGGCACAGATCTGGGGAAGGGTACCAAAACATTTCTGTAGCAGTGAAGGCCCCCAAGAACACTGTGGCCTCCATCATTCTTAAATGGAAGAAGTTTGGAAGCACCAAGACTCTTCCTAGAGCTGGCTGCCCTGTCAAACTTAGCAATCTTGGGAGAAGAGCCTTGGTCAGGGAGGTGACCAAGAACCCGATGGTCACTCTGACAGAGCTCCAGAGTTCCTCTGTGGAGATGGGAGAACCTTCCAGAAGGACAACCATCTCTACAGCACTCCACCACCTTTATGGTAGAGTGGCCAGACGGAAGCCACTCCTCAGTAAAAGGCACATGACAACCCACTTGGAGTTTGCCAAAAGGCACCTAAAGGACTCTCAGACCATGAGAAACAAGATGATCTTGTCTGATGAAACCAAGATTGAACTCTTTGGCTTAAATGCCAAGCGTCACGTATGGAGGAAACCTGGCACCATCCCTACGGTGAAGCATGGTGGTGGCAGCATCATGCTGTGGGGATGTTTTTCAGCAGCAGGGACTGAGAGACTAGTCAGGATCAAGGGATGGACGAACGGAGCAAAGTACAGAGAGATCCTTGAAGAAAACCTTCTCCAGAGTGCTCAGGACCTCAGACTGGGGTGAAAGTTCACCTTCCAACAGGACAACGACCCTAAGCCCACAGCCAAGACGACGCAAGAGTGGCTTCGGGAAGTCTCTGAATGTCCTTGAGTGGCCCAGCCGGAGCTCGTACTTGAACCAAATCAAACATCTCTGGATAGCTGTGCCTGTGCAGCGACGCTCCCCATCCAACCTGACAGAGCTTGAGAGGACCTGCAGAGAAGAATGGGAGAAACTCCTCAAATATAGGTGTGCCAAGCTTGTAACGTCATACCCAAGAAACTTGAGGCTTTAATCGCTGCCAAAGGTGCTTCAACATAGTACTGAGTAAAAGTTCAGAATAATTATATAAATGTGATATTTCCATGTTTTTATGAATTTTTTTAACATTTCAAAAAAAAACTTGTTTTTTGCTTTGTCCTTATGCGGTATTGTGTGTAGATTGATGAGGGGGGGGGGGGGGGGGGGGGGGGGGAACATATTTAATCCAATTTAGAATAAGGCTGTAACGTATCAAAATGTGGAAAAAGTCAAGGAGTCTGAATCATTTCAGACCGTTCTATATATATGTTTGTTTAGCTGTGTGCTTCTTCTGCTTCATGCGCATCTCTAAGATTACATCATCCTGTGGTCAACTTGAAATAGCTTCCAGGAAAGAAAGGTCACATTTTTTCTGCACACTGTCTTTGAACACAATCAACAACAACAACAACACTCAAAACGTCTGCAACTCTATTGGGAGCTGATGGTATACTTAGGCAATATGTCCCAAGGTGTTGTTGTATGTGGCCAATATACCACGGGTAAGGGCCTTTCTTAAGCACGACGCACTGGATACAGCCCTTAGCCGTGGTATATTGGCCGTATACCACAAGCCCCCCGAGGTGCCTTATTGCTATTCTAAACTGGTTACCAACGTAATTACAGCATTAAAAGGCAATGTTTTGCCATACCTGTGGTATACGGTCTGATTTGCCACGGCTGTCAGCCAATCAGCATTCAGGGCTTGAACCCCCCAGTTTATAAAAGAGGTTATAGCTGCATTGGGTCCATCGCTGTCGAGTATGGGAGTAGCGACTTCCATCATAGGAAGTATAATGTCATTGAAAGTTGGTATGTCCTAAAATGTACACCGTATCAATGTCCATAATATTGCCATAGCATTGTCAACAAACATGTCATTGTGACCTGACATTTCTATTGGTGAACAATGCCATCTGTTTACATTCAGAAGAGAATGGCGCACATCAGAGGAAGAGGAAGTGGGTCAGTGTGGGCAAATATTTGTTTTCTGTTTATGTTCGCAGAGGACATGACACACACGTGCACGTGAAGCACACGTGCACACGTCTAGTGTGGGTAAAGATAGCAGTACCAATCACAGAGCCCTCAGCCTCTGCTCAAAAGGTTGAACAACTCTTTGAGAGCACCAAAATGAGCAGCTATTCAACCGAGTAAAGTTTATTGAACTTTTTACAATATTTTGTAGAGAAAAAGAATAAGCTGCAATCCTGTGGAAATGATACTGATGACAGTATAATTTATTTTCTAATGTGTGCACAAGTTTGGTAAAAAATTGAATGCCGTCAAGCCATAACGGTTCATTCAAGATATTTACAGACAAAAAAACTGTGGCTACAGTATACCATTGTTAATGATTTATACTGATATGTTATTGAAGTAGGTTATTTATCTAAACCTACTTAGGTCTAATTTTTATTTTATTTTTCATATCAACGGCATGCAATGTAGCCAATGTAGCCAATACCCACTTTTGTAAACTAATGGCACAAAATGTTATTTCGAGCTCACCTTTTACATTTTTTTTTAAATTCCAAACGTGCAACCTTGGTAACCACATGCAGTCACAAACAGAAAGTGAAGGGGGGGGGGGACTGTGGCCAAAGCTAGTAGCCAAAAATAAGGTGTGGCTAGAACCTAGCAGCAAGGCAAGGAGGTTCTAGACACGTCTTTTGGAATTATATTGGCAGCTCTAAGCATACTAAGAAAATACAGCACCTACAAAAGCTACCCAAGTATGACAAGCCAAAGCCTAATTTGGTTTATTACACTTTTTTCAATAGTTAGTTCATCTTTCCTAATGCTTTCTTGCAGTACTTTTAAAACATATTTTGAAGTTTGTAATTTTGGTAACACTTTGCAGTATTACTATAACGTTATACAAATGGGCAAATATACAAAAAAATATATTATCTCTGGGCATACCACATTTGTAATCTCTACCCAAACCAGACGTGTGCACGTGTGTGGCATGTCGTCTGTGAAACGTAAACAGAAAACTACCTGCTCATATAAGGCATTACAAAACATATTACATTGAACTTACGGTACAACATTAGACACACCGTAATAATAAAGAGAATTGTGTAAATTTGTAATTGTTCCATTATCATGTACAGTAAACACAATAATTACCTACAATAAGCTAATACTATATAATACTATATAATATATATACATATATATATATATATATATATATATATATAATCTTGGCTAATTGTTTGCTAAAATATGCAGTATAGCTGCAGGTTCTTAACTAATATTAAATAAATGAATAGATTTTAACTAGTGTTTTTTTTTTTTTTACCAAACCTCAGATGAACAAGCACCCTCTACGCACAACAGGGTTGTCGTGACAACAGTCCGTCCTGTATAATTACTGTGTATGACTTCCTGTGTAGCGTGACAAACTTTCACAGCAGTTGCGTGTGGGGGTTGGCTGTCCTGTTTAGAACATTGTATGGTGTACTTTATCTGGGGCCTTTGCATGCCAAGCGCAGACCACAAAAAATAACGATATTTGAGGAACAGGATAGAGGTGACAGAGAGAAGCGTACACACACACACACACACACACACACACACACACTGACATTCTCACATGCACTCTCCAACTATCCTGTTTCTACTCACAAACACAAATAATTACGCAACTAATGTAATTATGCAATTTCTAATCAAAACACAGTAAATTGATGAGTGCACAGACACTCAGTCACACATTCACATATAAAATTATGAGTTTGAAAAACGTAAAGTATAATAACATATCCAAGACTTTATAATGTAACAGAGCCAACATAAATGAGCAGGGGGTCAGGTGTAAGATGCAATGTTTATTGTGTAGTCTATAAATCAGGGAAAGTGGGGCATAGGGGGGGGGGGGGGGGGGGGGCATAGGTTAAAAGAGTTCCTTGAGCATCTGAACGTCCAACGTTCCAGAGGTACCCTGGTGGAATCAGGTGGATTCAGAGTCTGCGGATGCGGTTTCAGACATCAGGGAGGTCTCTGTGTGTTCTAAAGGGGAGCAAAGTGAGTGAAGTACAAAAAAACATCAATATTACAAATGTTAGGGTAGTACTGTAATTAGATTTGGCATCAAAAATTAACTCAATATTAGGATGGTCTGCATCGGTTTTGTGTACTGACTAATGGCTTTACATGATGCCGTGACGACATGTAAACGTTACACGGAGTGCACAAATCATTAAGAACACCCCCCCCCCCCCTTGCCCTCAGAACAGCCTCAGTTTGTCAGGGTATGAACTCTAACAAGGTATCAAAAGTGTATCACAGGGATGCTGGTCCATGTCGACGCCAATGCTTTCCACAGTTGTGTGAAGTTGGCTGGATGTCCTTTGGGTGGTGGATCATTCTTGATACACACGGGAAACTATTACCATACCTTATTCAAGGGCACTTAAATATTTTGTCATGCACCATTTCACCCTCTGAAATGGCACACACGCACAATCCATGTTTCAAAAGGGTTAAAAATCCTTCTGTAACCTGTCTCCTCCTCCTCCTTCATCTACACTGATTGAAGTGGACATCACGTGACATCAATAAGGAATAATAGCTTTCACCTGGATTCACCACATGTTATGACAGGTTGTTATGACACATGTTATGACAGGTTGATACCGTACCAAAATGACTGACCTGTTATGATCTCTTTAACTTGTATTCCCCCTCCTCCACCTCCAGCTAGAAAGACAGATATGAAAGGAAAACCAGATGAGGGGATGGAGAAAGAGCACAGAAGAGATAGCGAGGGAGATACCTTGTTTAGCCATATTCAAAATTTTTACTCATGAGATGTTGTGACCCCCCCCCCCCCCCCCCCCCCCCAAAAAAAAGCTGTTCAGCAACTTCCCTGTTGCTAAACGTGTTACAGACTTCAGCGGAGAAAATAATATGACCAGAATGGTAGTTTTCCATTCTCCTACCCTGAGGCTCCCTCTATGTGTGTGAACTTGCCTTTGTATCTAGCCTGGGTAGGGGAGGTAAAGGGGAGCCCTGGGGAGTGCTGGAGCGGGGAGCGTCCCAGCCTGCAGGATGGAAATGTGGAGGTGAATGAGGGCTCTGTCTACCCCTACACTCTCCCTCCACACTCCCTAGGGCTCTGTCTACCCCTACACTCTCCCTCCACACTCCCTAGGGCTCTGTCTACCCCTACACTCTCCCTCCACACTCCCTAGGGCTCTGTCTACCCCTACACTCTCCCTCCACACTCCCTAGGGCTCTGTCTACCCCTACACTCTCCCTCCACACTCCCCAGTGCTCTTGCCCCCTACACTACACCTGCCCTCCACACTCGCCAGTACTCCTGCCCCCTACACTACACCTGCCCTCCACACTCCCCAGCACTCCTACCCCTTACACTACACCTGCCCTCCACACTCCCCAGTACTCCTGCCCCTTACACTACACCTGCCCTCCACACTCCCCAGCACTCCTGCCCCCTACACTACCCCTACACTCTCCCTCCACACTCCCCAGTACTCCTGCCCCCTACACTACACCTGCCCTCCACACTCCCCAGTACTCCTGCCCCCTACACTACACCTGCCCTCCACACTCACCAGTACTCCTGCCCCCTACACTACCCCAACACTCTCCCTCCACACTCCCCAGTACTCCTGCCCCCTACACTACACCTGCCCTCCACACTCCCCAGCACTCCTGCCCCCTACACTACACCTGCCCTCCACACTCCCCAGCACTCCTGCCCCCTACACTACACCTGCCCTCCACACTCCCCAGTACTCCTGCCCCCTACACTACACCTGCCCTCCACATTCCCCAGCACTCCTGCCCCCTACACTACACCTGCCCTCCACACTCCCCAGTACTCCTGCCCCCTACACTACACCTGCCCTCCACACTCCCCAGTACTCCTGCCCCCTACACTACCCCGACACTCTCCCTCCACACTCCCCAGCACTCCTGCCCCCTCCATGCCAGCTCCAGTGGTCCTACTGATAAACAATCGGTCAGGTGGTCTGACTGGGACATCTCCAGAATGGATTAGTTAAGATTTCTCGATAAATCGATTAGTCAAATGTAAAATAGATATAGGATTTTAGAAAGGGCCCATCCTGAGTTATTTAAAAATATCTATATTTTCAATTTGTATTATTATTTTTAACTGTTGTGTGACATCCATTTGGGTACTTTTTTAGGGGGAGGGGTTAAAAAGTCGCCACTCACTGAAAGCCTATGGGTGCTCGCACCGCCATTTTGAGTTGTATTTTCCCACATGGTATTTTTGGCCACTCTATTCACCTCCACTATACTCCCTTGTTTCAAATGTTTCTCACCCGAGAAACTGTAGGAAGATGTTGTAAATCCGGATGTCTCAGGTAATCTGGAGGAAAAAGAGTGAAAATATGACAGTTAAATCCCTCCTTATAGTCTTTTTAGATTACATTATATGTTATGTTAAATTTGACTAAAAACCAGTACACATGCCTTCATTTACACCACTTAAATTCAAACTGAACGCAGAGACATAAAAATGGTATCAGCGACTTTTGTAACTTTTAGAACTTTTATAACTTTTATAACTTTTATAACTTGTATAGCTGTTTTAATTGCCTTACATTTGCTGGGCGTCAAGAAGAGAAGCTGCTGTGGCAGCCTTATTCTAATTGTTTATATTTATAACAAATACAAATCTGACTCTGGGGAAGTAGAATAACACATTCTTTGCCAGAATCTCACAGTATCCTTTTAATACTGTATGTGTTTTTATTGTACTGACTTGAGGTGGTCTCCTTCCAGCAGGGTCCTGTAAGTGGAGATCTCCACGTCTAGAGCCAGCTTGACGTCCAGAAGCTCCTGGTAGGCCATGATCTGCTTGTGGAGGTCAGTTTTGGCCACCTCGATGGCCGACGTCAAGCTGGAGATCTGACCCTGGTACCCGGCCACGCCCATGCTTGACTGGGCATGGGCTTCTGCCAAGCTTTGCTCCAGGGACATGTTCTGGAGAGAAGGGGTGGAGAGAGAGCAGAGGAATGGAGGAGTGTGAGGGCTGGGATTCCGGACAGAGTAAGGTAGGAGGGTAAAGGAGTGAAGGAGATTATGTGAGAAAAGTAGAAGTGAGACAGGGAATACATGGAAAGTAGAGAGTTGAGTGAGATGGGGAATAATTAGAGAGATGATGAATTCTACACCAGTATTTAGCTATAGTAACTATTGTATTTGCATGTTGTAATGTCTTGGATGAGCAAAGATCTTTAGACAGTGAAAATCCTCTCTTGTTTAAGAAAGGAACAGCATTTTTTGTTCAACAGAAGAAAAAAAACAACTGCAAATGAATTTGTGCAAGTTCCCTCTGAGGAAGTCTGTCTGGCGCATTCAGAGCTGGTGTCATCTGTGGGACTTTCCTGTCACTCAGAGAACCTGATACAGATTCAACCACTTCCTGTGTCTTCTGCATACTACTTCCTGACGTGATTTATCATAAAGTCTGAAGGTGATCTGCTGGGAAGCAGTGTTCTGAAACAGCAGTTAAACAGTCGGTGTAGCTGGTGAACCGTGTGAAAATGTTTTTTTTGCTTTGTTGCCTGAGGTACATTTTGCACAAGGTCTTACTCAGTTGTTTAAATGCAGGTGGTTTCTCTTCTGAAATTGGCCTTGTGATAGCACTCTGGTGGGGATTCTCCACATGGTCATAGTGAGGCATTTTATTTGCATTTATTGAACTAGGGAATTCAGTTGAGAACAAATTCTTATTTACAATGAAGGGCCTACCCCAGCCAAACCCAAACGACACTGGGCCAATTGTGTGCTGCCCTATGGGACTCCCAAATCACAGCCGGTTGTGATACAGCCTGGAATCGAACCAGGGTCTGTAGTGAGGCCTCTAGCAGTGAGATGCAGTGCCTTAGACCACTGCACCACTCGGGAGATAAGACCAAGACTGTGAGATCAAAATTTTAGGTGTCCCCTCCCACCCCAAAACCTTACTGTAAAGAGGATACACTAGAGGGACCCAAAATACACGTGGGTACATGTCGACATGAAAATAGTGAGAGAAAGACAAGATAGACAGGTCTCTACATAAATCATGCATTGATGTCAAAGAGAGATTTTTTTTTGCATGAAAAAAATATATTGACGACTATCCTAATATGGATGACGTACACAGATCTCAAGTGGCGATCTTGGCCCAATAGTGCTTTTTTTTTAGTGTGAGGTGAAGTAGTAAGATGGAGGGTCCCACTCACTGCAGTGACCAGGCCTTGGAGCTCTAGACTGAAAGTCTGCAGCTCCTTCCGGGCCCCTGAGATTTCCATCTTGGCCTCTGAGACAGCCTCCGAACTCTTGGCGGTAGCGGTCTGTATCTCTTCCATCTGCAGGAGGAGAGAGACGCTCCCTGTTAAAACACTATTTACGTTCTTTGGGATTAGCTCATTTAAACAAGCTCCATTTTGTCACTTGGTACCAGGTAGTTGCCACTCAGTAGTGTTAAACCATACAGATTACGAGAAAGTATCAAAAAGTATGCTTTGTTATGACAGACAGACAGACAGACAGACAGGGTAGAAAGGGTAGACAGACAGGGTAGAAAGGGTAGACAGACAGACAGACAGACAGACAGACAGACAGACAGACAGACAGACAGACAGACAGACAGACAGACAGACAGACAGACAGACAGACAGACAGACAGACAGACAGACAGACAGGGTAGAAAGGGTAGAAAGGGTAGAAAGGGTAGACAGACAGGGTAGAAAGGGTAGACAGACAGACAGACAGACAGACAGACAGACAGACAGACAGACAGACAGACAGACAGACAGACAGACAGACAGACAGACAGACCAGGGTAGACAGACAGAGACAGTCAGGCCAGGGTAGACAGACAGAGACAGACAGACAGAGACATACAGGCCAGGCTAGACGGACAGACAGACAGACAGGCCAGGCCAGGGTAGACAGACAGGCCAGGCTAGACAGACAGACAGGCCAGGCCAGGCTAGACAGACAGACAGACAGGCCAGGCCAGGCTAGACAGACAGAGACAGACAGAGACATACAGGCCAGGGTTGGCAGACAGACAGGCCAGGGTAGACATACAGGCTAGACAGACAGACAGGCCAGGCCAGGCCAGGCTAGACAGACAGACAGGCCAGGCCAGGCTAGACAGACAGAGACAGACAGAGACATACAGGCCAGGGTTGGCAGACAGACAGGCCAGGGTAGACATACAGGCTAGACAGACAGACAGACAGACAGACAGACAGACAGACAGGCCAGGCCAGGCCAGGCCAGGCTAGACAGACAGGCCAGGCCAGGCTAGACAGACAGGCCAGGCCAGGCTAGACAGACAGAGACAGACAGAGACATACAGGCCAGGGTTGGCAGACAGACAGGCCAGGGTAGACATACAGGCTAGACAGACAGGCCAGTCCAGGTTTGGCAGTTAGATAGGTGCAGTAAATTGTTGAAGAACCTTCAGTTTGTAGTAGGCGTCCGCCTCATCTCTGTGTTGCTGCACAGACTTCTCGTACTCCACCCTGATTTTGTTGAGAGCGGTGGAGATGTCAAAGGACTTGCCCGTGTCAACCTCAATCATGGACACAGACGTGTCCATAGACGTGGTGCCCAGTTTAGACTGCAGAGTGGACAATTCCTGTGCGGATAGAAGTTGGACAGTGATGTACAGAGTCAGCTAGACAGATTCAGCTAGACAGAGTCTGCGAGACAGATTCATGTAGACAGATTCATGTAGACAGATTCAGCTAGACAGATTCATGTAGACAGAGAGTCAGGTAGACAGAGAGTCAGGTAGACAGAGAGTCAGGTAGACAGAGAGTCAGGTAGACAGTGAGTCAGGTGTGATGAACACATACACTTCGACAACCAGATATCAAAATAATGACATTGTTAATTTACTATACTCATACTTAATTTACTATTACTAATTTACTATACTCATAAACATAAACACTTAATTCTCTGTACCTCTTCCTGCGTCTTGCTGACAAAGTCCAGTTCGTCCTTCAAGCTGGAGTACTTGGCGTCCAAATCAATGCGTAGTTCAGATGCCAAATCTATGTCCTGGAAAGAGAGAGCGATAGTGGTACATCTACACGCTGAATGAATTCGGAGGGAGAGTAGGGAATTTTGACATGGGGGAGGAGGAGTACGTCCATAAATATGTACACCATTATCCCAGTAAATAAAATAAATGCCTCTTTGTTTCTCTCTTTACCTTCTTCATAGCTGAAATGTCAGAGTCCAGCTGAAACTTCACACCTTGCTCAAAGTCAAACCTGCAACAACATGCAGCATAGGAAAAACCCTTTTTAATGCACCATTCAGCTGTACAAGGAAGTTACATCTAACCATCAAGCTTGTCTATAGAGGGGCCAGATGAATATGGGAGGAGGATTAAAAAACCTTTTTAATGCACCATTCAGCTGTACAAGGAAGTTACATCTAACCATCAAGCTTGTCTATAGAGGGGCCAGATGAATATGGGAGGAGGATTAAAAAACCTTTTTAATGCACCATTCAGCTGTACAAGGAAGTTACATCTAACCATCAAGCTTGTCTATAGAGGGGCCAGATGAATATGGGAGGAGGATTAAAAAAACTTTTTAATGCACCATTCAGCTGTACAAGGAAGTTACATCTAACCATCAAGCTTGTCTATAGAGGGGCCAGATGAATATGGGACGAGGATTAAAAAACCTTTTTAATGCACCATTCAGCTGTACAAGGAAGTTACATCTAACCATCAAGCTTGTCTATAGAGGGGCCAGATGAATATGGGAGGAGGATTAAAAAACCTTTTTAATGCACCATTCAGCTGTACAAGGAAGTTACATCTAACCATCAAGCTTGTCTATAGAGGGGCCAGATGAATATGGGACGAGGATTAAAAAACATTTTTAATGCACCATTCAGCTGTACAAGGAAGTTACATCTAACCATCAAGCTTGTCTATAGAGGGGCCAGATGAATATGGGAGGAGGATTAAAAAACCTTTTTAATGCACCATTCAGCTGTACAAGGAAGTTACATCTAACCATCAAGCTTGTCTATAGAGGGGCCAGATGAATATGGGAGGAGGATTAAAAAAACTTTTTAATGCACCATTCAGCTGTACAAGGAAGTTACATCTAACCATCAAGCTTGTCTATAGAGGGGCCAGATGAATATGGGAGGAGGATTAAAAAACCTTTTTAATGCACCATTCAGCTGTACAAGGAAGTTACATCTAACCATCAAGCTTGTCTATAGAGGGGCCAGATGAATATGGGAGGAGGATTAAAAAACCTTTTTAATGCACCATTCAGCTGTACAAGGAAGTTACATCTAACCATCAAGCTTGTCTATAGAGGGGCCAGATGAATATGGGAGGAGGATTAAAAAACCTTTTTAATGCACCATTCAGCTGTACAAGGAAGTTACATCTAACCATCAAGCTTGTCTATAGAGGGGCCAGATGAATATGGGAGGAGGATTAAAAAACCTTTTTAATGCACCATTCAGCTGTACAAGGAAGTTACATCTAACCATCAAGCTTGTCTATAGAGGGGCCAGATGAATATGGGACGAGGATTAAAAAACCTTTTTAATGCACCATTCAGCTGTACAAGGAAGTTACATCTAACCATCAAGCTTGTCTATAGAGGGGCCAGATGAATATGGGAGGAGGATTAAAAAACCTTTTTAATGCACCATTCAGCTGTACAAGGAAGTTACATCTAACCATCAAGCTTGTCTATAGAGGGGCCAGATGAATATGGGAGGAGGATTAAAAAACCTTTTTAATGCACCATTCAGCTGTACAAGGAAGTTACATCTAACCATCAAGCTTGTCTATAGAGGGGCCAGATGAATATGGGACGAGGATTAAAAAACCTTTTTAATGCACCATTCAGCTGTACAAGGAAGTTACATCTAACCATCAAGCTTGTCTATAGAGGGGCCAGATGAATATGGGAGGAGGATTAAAAAACCTTTTTAATGCACCATTCAGCTGTACAAGGAAGTTACATCTAACCATCAAGCTTGTCTATAGAGGGGCCAGATGAATATGGGAGGAGGATTAAAAAACCTTTTTAATGCACCATTCAGCTGTACAAGGAAGTTACATCTAACCATCAAGCTTGTCTATAGAGGGGCCAGATGAATATGGGAGGAGGATTAAAAAACCTTTTTAATGCACCATTCAGCTGTACAAGGAAGTTACATCTAACCATCAAGCTTGTCTATAGAGGGGCCAGATGAATATGGGAGGAGGATTAAAAAACCTTTTTAATGCACCATTCAGCTGTACAAGGAAGTTACATCTAACCATCAAGCTTGTCTATAGAGGGGCCAGATGAATATGGGAGGAGGATTAAAAAACCTTTTTAATGCACCATTCAGCTGTACAAGGAAGTTACATCTAACCATCAAGCTTGTCTATAGAGGGGCCAGATGAATATGGGAGGAGGATTAAAAAACCTTTTTAATGCACCATTCAGCTGTACAAGGAAGTTACATCTAACCATCAAGCTTGTCTATAGAGGGGCCAGATGAATATGGGAGGAGGATTAAAAAACCTTTTTAATGCACCATTCAGCTGTACAAGGAAGTTACATCTAACCATCAAGCTTGTCTATAGAGGGGCCAGATGAATATGGGAGGAGGATTAAAAAACCTTTTTAATGCACCATTCAGCTGTACAAGGAAGTTACATCTAACCATCAAGCTTGTCTATAGAGGGGCCAGATGAATATGGGAGGAGGATTAAAAAACCTTTTTAATGCACCATTCAGCTGTACAAGGAAGTTACATCTAACCATCAAGCTTGTCTATAGAGGGGCCAGATGAATATGGGAGGAGGATTAAAAAACCTTTTTAATGCACCATTCAGCTGTACAAGGAAGTTACATCTAACCATCAAGCTTGTCTATAGAGGGGCCAGATGAATATGGGAGGAGGATTAAAAAAACTTTTTAATGCACCATTCAGCTGTACAAGGAAGTTACATCTAACCATCAAGCTTGTCTATAGAGGGGCCAGATGAATATGGGAGGAGGATTAAAAAAACTTTTTAATGCACCATTCAGCTGTACAAGGAAGTTACATCTAACCATCAAGCTTGTCTATAGAGGGGCCAGATGAATATGGGAGGAGGATTTTTTAAAACATTTGCTATGCAAAATAAAAGCTATCCGGTCAAGAGGCATATTTTCAACAAATTGAGGAGTCTTAAAGGATCACGGTTTAGAGTTTTCATATAGTTTTATCAAACCGAATGAAGTAATAGCTGCTTCTTGAATGTTCAATTGCTTACAGTATTTGGCTAATTAAAGGTGGACCGAGTTAGAATATTGATAGTTGTATTGTGCTAGTACTCTAACCAATATATTAAATCATTCTCTGAAAGTGAAATAAAATATGTGAAATGGACACTCACTTGGCCTTGAGTTCGTGGGCAGTGCCACGAACGTTGTCCAGCTCGATCTCCAGTTTGATGGTGTCCAGGGTGAGCGTCTCCAGGGTAACACGGTACTCGCCGAGCTGAGCCTCGTACTCCGCTGTGGTGGTGCTGGAGGACTCTGGAGACCCCATGTCCGCACCCCCCGACAACTGGGACAGTCTGGCCTCCAGGATGGCGTTCTCCTGCTGGAGGACTCTCACTTTGCCCATGTACGATGAGAAACGTTCGTTGAGGCCGGACAGCATGTTCTTCTCTGCCTGCCGGGAACGCATAGGAGCCAATGCTGGGCCCAGAGAGGTACCCAATGCCATGGCCGACCCGCCACCGATCCCCCCTGCTGCCATGGTGCGTCCCATAGCGAAGGCAGGACTGGCCATCAGGGCTCCACCGCCACCACCACCATAACCTCCACCTCCACCATAACCTCCACCATAACCTCCACCATAACCTCCACCTCCACCATATCCTCCACCATAACCTCCACCATAACCTCCACCACCACCACCTCCACCTCCACCTAAGCCACCACCGAAACCCAGCCCACCCCCTGCTCCCCCACCCAACCCCAGCCCAGACCCCATAGCCAGTCCACCTCCCAAGCCCAGCCCCATGCCCAAGCCTCCTCCGCCACCTCCCCCAAAGCCACTGCCACCTCCCCCAAAGCTACTGCCACCTCCCCCAAAGCTACTGCCACCACCTCCAAAGCCATCTCCAACTCCCCCAAAGCCAAAGCCCAACCTGGCTCCACCGCCTCCTATTCCCCCAGACAGGCCATGGCCACCACCGGCCGACATCCTGGAGGACCAAGTCACGGACATGATGTGCAGCTGAGGATCACAGCATATGCAGCAGATGTAAGAGAATGGGAGATAGAGCTGTCTATGAGAGTCAATTCTCCAACGAAAGCAGATCTGGATTTATATACTGTGGAGCCAGGGAGTGTGTGTGTGTGGGGGGGGGGGGGTTGTGGGAGTGGAGGAACAGGATGAGGCTTGTGACTGTGCCACACCACCACTCAGGCACAGACAGAGCCCTCGGGGTGCTGGAGCACCTGCCCTTTTGATTGGTGGTAAAAAAATATATAGACAGTTGAAGTCGGAGGTTTACATACACCTTAGCCAAATACATTTAAACTCAGTTTTTCACAATTCCTGACAATTAATCCTAGTAAAAATTATCTGTTTTAGGTCAGTTAGGATCACCACTTTATTTTCAGAATGTGAAATGTCAGAATAATAGTAGAGACAATTATTTATTTCAGCTTTTATTTCCTTCATCACATTCCCAGTGGGTCAGAAGCTTAAATGCACTCAATTAGTGTTTGGTAGAATTGCCTTAAAATTGTTTAACTTGGGTCAAAAGTTTTGGGTAGCCTTCCACAAGCTTCCAACAACAAGTTGGGTGAATTTTGGCCCATTCCTCCTGACAGAGCTGGTGTAAATGAGACAGTTTTGTAGTCCTTGCTCGCACATGTTTTTTCAGTTCTGCCCACAAATTGTCTATAGGATTGAGGTCAGGGCTTTGTGATGGCCACTCCAATACCTTGACTTTGTTGTCCTTAAGCCAATTTCCCACAACTTTGGAATTGTCCATTTGGAAGACCCATTTGCGACCAAGCTTTAACTTCCTGACTGATGTCTTGAGATGTTGCTTCAATATATCCACATAATTTTCCATCCTCATTATTCTATCTATTTTGTGAGGTGCACCAGTCCCTCCTGCAGCAAAGCACCCCCACAACATGATGCTGCCACCCCTGTGCTTCACGGTTGGGATGGTGTTCTTTGGCTTGCAAGCATCCCCCTTTTTCCTCCAAACATAACAATGGTCATTATGACCAAACAGTTCTATTTTTGTTTCATCAGACCAGAGGACATTTCTCCAAAAAGTACAATCTTTGTCACCATGTGCAGTTGCAAACCGTAGTCAGGCTTTTTAATGGCGGTTTTGGAGCAGTGGCTTCTTCCTTGCTGAGGGCTCGTTTTACTGTGGATATAGATACATTAGTACCTGTTTCCTCCAGCATGTTCACAAGGTCCTTTGCTGTTGATCTGGGATTGATTTGCACTTTTCACACCAAAGTGCGTTCATCTCTAGGAGACAGAACGCATCTTCCTGAGCGGTATGACGGCTGCATGGTCCCCTGGTGTTTATACATGGGTACTATTGTTTGTACAGATGAACGTGGTACCTTCAGGCATTTGGAAATTGCTCCCAAGGATGAAACAGACTTGTGGAGATCTACAATATTTTTCTGAGGTCTTGGCTGATTTATTTTGATTTTCCCATTCTGTCAAACAAAGAGGCACTGAGTTTGAAGGTAGGCCTTGAAATACATCCACAGGTACACCTCCAATTGACTCAAATGATGTCAATTAGCCTATCAGAATCTTCTAAAGCCATGACATTTTCTGGAATTTTCCAAACTGTTTAAAGGCACAGTCAACTTTGTGTATGTTAACTTCTGACCCACTGTAATTGTGATACAGTGAATTATAAGTGAAATAATCTGTCTGTAAACAATTGTTGGAAAAATGACTTGTGCCATGCACAAAGTAGATGTCCTAACCAACTTGCCAAAACTATAGTTTGTTCACAAGAAATTTGTGGAGTGGTTGAAAAAACGAGTTTTATTGACTCCAAACTAAGTGTATATAAACTTCCGACTTCAACTGTATATATACGTATATTTTAAAAAGTGCTTGTATTGTATTTTTTGGTCTCTTTTTGCTCGTAACTTTAGATGCAACGAATTCCTCTTGAAAGAAGTCCCCTCTCATTGGATTAAACTTTTAGTTAATGAGGGATACAAAGTATATTGAAAACATGTGCTTCCACACATTCCTTAGTTAATTAAGCAATTAACATCCCATCATGCTTAGGGTCATGTAAAAAAAAAGCCCAGTTGCCCATTATTTTGGCTACCATGGATAGAAGAAGAAATCTCAGGGACTTTGAAAGAGAGGTCTCAAAGGAGTATAGGGTTTTAAAGGATGTGTGTGTGTGTGTGTGTCTCTGTGTGTCTCTGTGTGTGTCTCTGTGTGTGTCTCTGTGTGTGTCTCTGTGTGTGTCTCTCTGTGTGTGTGTAAATCATCAGATCTCAACCCAACCCAACTCAACCCAATTGAACACATTCTGGAGCGACGCCTGAGACAGCATTTTCCACCAACATCACCAAAACACTAAATTATGGAATTTCTCGGGGAACAATGATGTCGCATCCCTCCGATAGAGTTCCAGACACTTGTAGAATCTATGCCAAGGTACATTGAAGCTGTTCTGGCGGCTCGTGGTGGCCCAACAACCCTATTATTAAGACACTACGTTGGGGTTTCCTTTATTTTGTGGCAACCTGTATGTCAATTATGTTATGTTTTTAATGCTCGAGTTTGAATTCAGCCTTTAATAATTGTAAAAAAAGAACAAATAAAAAAACATGTACAGCCTCACTTCGACACGATATCAGTTACAGTACTATAACTTTGTTATAAAATGTATAATGCCTTTTCCCCCCTGGCTGTCTCCCAACTATGCAATATGTCCCAACGGGTTCTCATTCCTGATGCTTATAAAACCTGGAATTCAAGTGGTGATGCAAAGGATACTGTCTGGTCTTGAAAAGCCTCTGCGGCGTTTTTAGGACGCCGTTTTTGGGAGTCTTCCCATGTAAGAGGGTGTATGTAGCGTGCCTACCTCTCTATGTGGCAGGTGAGGCATACCTGCATGGTGTGTGAAAACATGTATGCAGGATTTCAGCTTAAATCGACCATAAGCTATCTGTGTAGCCGGCGCTTCGCTAGCTAATCAATCATACTGTAAAGATTGCCCCCGGGGTCAAATACTATTTCTCTCATATTGGAAGGTTGAATGCCACATCACTAGTTAACATACATGTGCTCTTTAATACAGAATCTAGAATGCATACGTCCTGCCATTATTGGGAAATGTTTTCATTTGTTCTCATTATTACATGTAAATTGCTGAAGTTGATGTTAATGTGTGACCTTTATTTAACTAGGAAATTCAGATAAGAACCAATTCTTATTTACAATGACGGACTACCGTCTTGATGTAGGTTAGCCCTTGTTGGGCCGGTGTGGGCTTGGTGTAGGTTAGCCCTTGTTGGGCCGGTGTGGGCTTGATGTAGGTTAGCCCTTGTTGGGCCGGTGTGGGCTTGATGTAGGTTAGCCCTTGTTGGGCCGGTGTGGGCTTGATGTAGGTTAGCCCTTGTTGGGCCGGTGTGGGCTTGGTGTAGGCAAGCCCTTGTTGGGCCGGTGTGGGATTGATGTAGGTTAGCCCTTGTTGGGCCGGTGTGGGCTTGATGTAGGTTAGCCCTTGTTGGGCCGGTGTGGGCTTGGTGTAGGCAAGCCCTTGTTGGGCCGGTGTGGGCTTGATGTAGGTTAGCCGTTGTTGGGCCGGTGTGGGCTTGATGTAGGTTAGCCCTTGTTGGACCGGTGTGGGCTTGGTGTAGGCAATCCCTTGTTGGGCCGGTGTGGGCTTGATGTAGGCAAGCCCTTGTTGGGCCGGTGTGGGCTTGATGTAGGTTAGCCCTTGTTGGACCGGTGTGGGCTTGATTTAGGTTAGCCCTTGTTGGACCGGTGTGGGCTTGATGTAGGTTAGCCCTTGTTGGACCGGTGTGGGCTTGGTGTTGGTTAGCCCTTGTTGGGCCGGTGTGGGCTTGATGTAGGTTAGCCCTTGTTGGGCCGGTGTGGGCTTGATGTAGGTTAGCCCTTGTTGGACCGGTGTGGGCTTGATGTAGGTTAGCCCTTGTTGGACCGGTGTGGGCTTGGTGTAGGTTAGCCCTTGTTGGACCGGTGTGGGCTTGATGTAGGTTAGCCCTTGTTGGACTGGTGGGGGCTTGGTGTAGGTTAGCCCTTGTTGGACCGGTGTGGGCTCGATGTAGGTTAGCCCTTGTTGGACCGGTGGGGGCTTGGTGTAGGTTAGCCCTTGTTGGACCGGTGGGGGCTTGGTGTAGGTTAGCCCTTGTTGGACCGGTGGGGGCTTGGTGTAGGTTAGCCCTTGTTGGACCGGTGGGGGCTTGGTGTAGGTTAGCCCTTGTTGGGCCGGTGTGGGGCTTGGTGTAGGTTAGCCCTTGTTGGACCGGTGGGGGCTTGGTGTAGGTTAGCCCTTGTTGGACCGGTGGGGGCTTGGTGTAGGTTAGCCCTTGTTGGACTGGTGTGGAATGGAATGGAATGTTTGTATACTACAAAATAAAAAAACAATTTAATAAATTTTTAGTATAAGGCTGTAACGTAATAAAATGTGGAAAAAGTCAAGGGGTCTGAATACTTTCTGAAGGTGCTGTATATCCATTGTTCAGCTGGAATGGAACTTTCAGATCCTGTATATTTGACTGTGATATGCGGTTGTCTCATCTAGCTATCTTAAGATGAATGCACTAACTGTAAGTCTCTGGATAAGAGCATCTGCTAAATGACTAACATGTCAAATATAAATACAGATCTAATATTACTGTATTGATAAAAAATAAATAAAAAGTTTTTTAAATATTGGTGTCACAGATGTGTTATTTGTAAAGTTCTTTATTAAACAATTGTGTAAAACCTAGCAGTACTACTTATTTCTCTGAGAGTGAAGCAGATACTGTATATAGCGTTTTAATAAAAAACAAGATTATTTGTCCCACCGAAATGAAACCATCAAGTGGTAAATTGCAAACCAATACATGTTAGTCATTGAACAACTCCATGCCATGATTAGATAGTGAAAAGACACGCCAATACTTTTGTTCTTTAAAAAATAAAAGCCTATTTACAAATGTTTTTGAAAAAGTTTTTGGAAAGAAATTAAACTATATAATTTTGGTTCAGTAATTATCAGTTTTGAGCAGTTTCTTTAAAGCTGGAATCCTTTGGGGCGAAACAGCCTGTTTACGATGTTACAACAACAAAGAAGCTACTTCAAACAATGAACGCTGTTTTTTTCCTCCCTCGGACATCATTGCACGTGTGATAGAAGAGCATAATATGTACTGCAATTTTGTAAGTACTGGTCGGCATCTTTTTTTTTTTACCACGGTTGTAGGACGACTAGTGGTGCTTTTTTCTGGCAGATTCCATTTTAAGTCATAGTTAAATGTCGAGTTACAAATGTTAAGAGTTGTGAAAATGTACCATATACTTGTGAAAATTGCATCGAAGGTATAAAAAAAGAATAATTTATTAAAAAAAGAAAAACAGGAACGCATTTTATGGGCTCTATTTTAGCTAAACTAAATGCAATAGTAAATCTTAGCTCTGGAGGTAGCGCTATAGGTTCGGGGGTGTGACAGAAATATTTTTGCTAATACAATAGGTGTCACACCCTGACCATAGTTTGCTTTGTATGTTTCTATGTTTTGTTTGGTCATGGTGTGATCTGAGTGGGCATTCTATGTTGTGTGTCTAGTTTGTCTGTTTCTGTGTTTGGCCTGATATGGTTCTCAATCAGAGGCAGGTGTTAGTCATTGTCTCTGATTGGGAACCATATTTAGGTAGCCTGTTTGGTGGTGGGGTTTGTGGGTGATTGTTCCTGTCTCTGTGTTTGCACCAGATAGGGCTGTTTTGGTTTTTTCACATTTCTTGGTTTTGTTAGTCTATTCATGTATAGTTTCTTTATTAAAGAACCATGAATAATAACCACGCTGCGTTTTGGTCCGCCTCTCCTTCGACACAAGAAAACCGTTACAATAGGCCAACTTCTTGCACATTGTTGTGATGAGCAGGTGGCCTTAGAATAAGGCTGTCACTTGGCTAAAATCATAATTCATATTCTATACTATTCATATTAGTATACATATTCTATTCTATATAATATATTGTAAATCAATAAAGATCTTGCAATGTATGCATAGCATGTAATTCTACAATATGTTCCTTTGTATTTACTTAGTATTATCAAACGTCATCCAGATATTACACTATTGATGAGTCTGGAGTACAACATTACGAGTTAGCTTGTATTCTTTTTAATACCAGTGTTCCTGTAACAGAATGTGTACACTGTATATACAAAAGTATGTGGACATCCCTTCAAAATAGTGGATTGGGCTATTTCACCCACAGCCATGCAATCTCCAAAGACAAACATTGGCAGTAGAATGGCCTTACGTGAAGAGATCAGTGACTTTCAATGTGGCACCGTCATAGGATGCCACCTTTCCAACTAGTCAGTTCGTCAAATTTTTGCCCTGCTAGAGCTGCCTTGGTCAACTGTGCTGTTATTGTGAAACATCTAGGAGCAACACTGGCTCAGCCGCAAAGTGGTAGGCCACACAAGCTCACAGAACGGGACCGCCGAGTGCTGAAGCGTGGTTGCAATACTCACTACCGAGTTTCAAACTGCCTCAAGAACTGTTCATCTGGAGCATCATGAAATGGGTTTCCATGGCCGAGCAGCCACACACAAGCCTAAGATCACCATGCGCAATGCCAAGCGTTGGCTGGAGTGGTGTAAAGCTCTCAGACATTGGACTCAGGAGCAGTGGAAACGCGTTCTCTGGAGAGATGAATCACGCATGACAATCACGCATGACAAATGGATTGTCGAGATCAGTGTGTAAGAACTTGACTGGCCTGCACAGAGCCCTGACCTCAACCCCATCAAACACCTTTGGGATGAATTGGAACGCCGATTACAAGCCAGGCCTAAACGTCCAACATCAGTACCCAACCTCACTAATGCTCTTATGACTGAATGGAATCAAGTCCCTGCAGCAATGTTGCAGTGGAAAGCCTTTCCCAGAAGAGTGGAGGTCGTTATAGCAGCAAAGGGGGAGGACCAAGTCCATAGCCATGATTTTGGAAATAGATGTTCGACAAGCAGGTGTCCACATACTTTTGGTCATGTAGTGTATGTACTGTAGGTTATATCCAAGAGAGGAGGAAGTCACGGCTTCTTAGAACACAGACATGGATAGAATGTTCCATGTTCCATGGTGCTTATTATAACATAACCCTGTAAAAAGATTGTAACATTGTAACTTCTTATCAATATGCGATAGAACCCTGAGCACAAGAGTAGACTATAATGAACTATTTGTTTTCCATTTTATTGTTTGCTCAGAGGGAACAGCCATCATGCTCCTGTAGTAAGAGACAAAGACACACACACACACACACACACACACACACACACCACACACACACACCACACACACACCATTAAACATACTAACAAAAACTTTATATATTTTTTCACACTGTGTATTTGCTGTTTTCTTCAAATAGCTCATTCTAATATACAGTATCTACTATTGTACAATACATTTTTGGATAAACTGTTTATACACACACTGCATATTTATATACTGGATTCTTCAGAACAGGCATTGTATGACAAACAAAGCAACGGATGGACCCATTTTGGGAGAGAGAAAAAAATGTACAATGTCATCCACAACTCACTTTATGTCAATATAACAATATCGCTACTGAGCGTCCGTAAGACACATGAATGGCATAGGTAGGTTGTTGAATTTGTCATTATGTCTGCCACAGGGTTCAGTACATACCATTACCATTGTGATGTTCTCAGTTTAGCCCAGAGAACAGAATCAGGCAGGGATTCTCTTTCTGTATACAGTCAAGACAGTGCTGTCAAGTTCCTACCCCACCCTGTGTAGATCAATGACAGGCTCAAGACACCTCTTCTACTCAATTTCACCTGGGTGGTGGAGGAGTTTTAGGGGGATGGACAAAATGAAGGAAAAAGGAAACCGTACACTCTTCTTGATATTATCACTGATCTTTAATAAGATTTATGGATGTGGCAGGGTAGCCTAGTGGTTAGAGCGTTGGACTAGTAACCGAAAGGTTGCAAGTTCAAATCCCTGAGCCGACAAGGTACAAATCTGTCGTTCTGCCCCTGAACAGGCAGTTAACCCACTGTTCCTAGGCCGTCATTGAAAATAAGAATTTGTTCTTAACTGACTTGCCTAGTAAAATAAAGGTAAAAAATTAAAAAGTATCGGCCTCACGGCCTTCGTCAGAGCATTTGTGAGTTTAAAAAAATGTATCACCCTTATGTAGACCTAGCCCCACCCACATCTGTTCCACACATCAAGAGGGGCTGAGGTGAAGGGAAAAGAAACAAGTGTTACCAAATATAACAATTTGCATGTAGTTCTCATCATATCTGCGCCTATTCGATGGTCCAACGTCCCTGTCTGTTGTTTGGCATACCCGTTACCCGCATTACGCGTTCCCAAATTTGGGAATTCCTGCTCTGTCATTCAATGCAGTATCCTCCAAATCTGCATGCCTGGGTATTATTGCAATCTCTTTTTCCAACTCATCCATAGTCATGCCGCCGAAAATATCAAAATAAATGTTCCCCTCATCCATCTTAGTTTTCGCAACAAAGTATCGATTTATCCAATCAACTGAAAAAAGGTGTCTGTTGCTATGATAACCAGTTTGATTTTTCTGTCAGTGTCGTTCGGATACATTCATTTTATATGGGACGGCGGAGATCGCAATTCAATATTGAAACAATATTGAAAAGGTCGGAGAGACAGACAGCAAGGTTCATACAAATCTCTGCTGTTGAAAACCAAATGCTAGTCCAAAAGAAATGGGAGATAATGTCTAGATGCTTTATATAGTGGAGATCAAGTTTACATTTCCTGGCAGAGTTGATGAGACAGTGGATTGCGCAGTGAGATGGAACAGAGTAAATAGGAATTTCAACGTCATATATTTAGCTGGTGGTGATTTGTGAAGTAGACCCCGGCTGGAATGCGGTTTTAAACCAATCAGCATTCAGGATTAGACCCACCCGTTGTATAAATTAATACCATATTCACTCAATATTCACTCATTTTACATCAACATGATGATGTGGAAACACTGGACAGTTACTTTACGATTTAATGTCTGTATGAAATATAATCTTATATTCTTAAAATAAGTATTTTAGATGACTTACCAGCCTTGAGAATTTCAATCATGCTGATAGGTTGATATTTTGAGGGGCGGGAGTTGATCATTTATATGCAGCTGTCTGATATCAAACTCGTTTGACAAGGTAACAACATGAGATCTAAGATACAGCTGGGAGTTAAATTCTGGCCATTGTTTGCAATTGGCCCCCAATTTTTTTTAAATGATATTTCTAATTTATCGTCATATATTACAGGTCATGAGAGTATACAGGTAGCTATAGACCCCTTCCGTCGTGTGCAAACATTGGCACGATAAGTGGATGCCCGCACGTGCAGATGGCAGTAGATACATTCAGTGGGGAGAGAACAAACCCCTCTTCACATTATTTAACCTGAAAGAATTGAAATGATCAGTAAAAGCAATACAAATTGAAAATGAATCTTGATATGTAATACCTCTCTGTCTGTTAGGTTTATGTACTCTTGTTCGTATATTTCTGTTTTTATTTTATTTATTGTGTTCATAATAAAATAATCTAGCTACATTCAGTGAAGAAGTTGTCTCTTAGCAACCGCTTGGGAGTTGACGAAAAACACAACAGCTGATGTTATGAAGAATACGTTTGATTTCGATGTACACATTTGCAGCTAAAGGCTGATTTACTTTTTACATTACATACGACGAAAAGAAAACAAGAATAGATAAAAACATGGCCTAACTGAAATCCCTTGCGCCAAAAGGAACTGTACTCACTAGGACAGTGATATTGTTGACACGGCATCCGTGGAGTCCAACACCAAACACAGAGGACCTGTCAGAGCCACTCACGGCTCTCTATGTCGCCAATCTAAGGGACTTCTCACCACATGAAGTACAGGAGAAGAGTGAAGAGGCTTTTCCAGAGGATTGAAACAGAAACTGACGTATGAAACCATTGAGTTTACCTCCAAGGAGCAGTCCAAATGCCAGGCCTGGCACACACACAGAATCAGACGAATAACAAGCATCGCCTTCCTTCCACCCCGTGTACGAGGCAGGCGAAAACACAGATAAAATCAACTTGGTAAAAAAGGACAACGCGTTACCATGACAGTGAGTTGCATCATGTCCCAGCTGTACTTGGTGGAAAAGACATGGAGGACACAGCCAGAAAAAAATTAGAAAAAGACATGGAGGACACAGCCAGAAAAAAATTTGAAAAAGACATGGAAATTTCAGTGTGAAGCTCTCTGGTCAATCTGATCTTGGGGCATCCCCAGATGGAATGGTAAACTGTTCCTGTTGTGGATAGAGGAACCCATGAAGTTAGGTACCCATACAAATACTGTGCTGGCCTGACAGGGTGCAGTGATGACACACAGTTCTGTTTGGATGAATCACTGCGCCTAAAGAAGAATCATCGATATTACCAAGTTCAACTTCACATGTTCGTATGCAATGTCTCATGCTGTGACTTTGTGGTTCGGACAAGTGCAGAGGTCATTGTGCGTCGCATAATCAGAGATTAAGAAATTCTGCATAAAGCCCTACCGTAGGCTGAAAGGTTCTTTCTTGTAAGTGTTTTTGCCAGAACTGTTGAAACAAAGCTATGAGCCTCTCCTAAAAACACTTTATTTTAATTTTATTCTCACTGTGATATGACAGAATCTGTACAATCTCAAGCAAATAAAAACACAACATGTAGTGAAATGAATTACAATTTTTATATTAAGTAAAGATGTTGCAATATCACATCACACACATAGCAAAAAAACACCTTATACGATCCCATTGTAACTGTTTTCTGTTCTTATCTTCTAGCAATGACACTCTTGGTTAGATTTTACACGACACACTATCACCACCATATAATCTAATAGGACTGTAAAATCTTTAAATAATTCTGTCTACAGATGACTCTTCAACATGTATTCTGACATGAGACACTATCAGGACTGTAAAATCTTGAAATAATTCTGTCTACAGATGACTCTTCAACATGTATTCTGACATGAGACAGTATCAGGACTGTAAAATCCTGAAATAATTCTGTCTACAGATGACTCTTCAACATGTATTCTGACATGAGACAGTTGCGTTGATGTATCCACCTTTTGGTGAATAATGGATTCAAAACTGTCTATGTTAAATTCCTCTTTAAAAATCATTTTGATTAAAATGATTGAAATAAATAATAATAAAATATGCTAAATTGTGCTAAATTGTGGTATAGCGTTCAGAGCTCCCAACCACGGATCACATAACCCCTGGCAATGGAGTTCGAGCCCCGTCTCGACTTCTCTGAGCCTCTCCCTGTCTGTCTCCTTATCTGGCATATTACTGTCCTTTCAATAAACATGGACAATGTTACAAAAGGACATGAGGAACACGGTCTCCTTTAAAATCAGCAAATAACTCATCCCTCTAACCAGTGCTCAAAATCCCCATTTGATCCAGATCCAGCACGGCATAACAGCACAATTCTATTCAATTTTTGGAGTTTTACACCTGTCTGTTTTGATCACTGAGATCAAACGCACTTCACCTGATTTCAAAATGGGTCAGTCTCTTCTTTTGACAGCAACCTGTGCAACTCATTAGCTTGTCTGATATGCGTGACATGGCAGAAAAACCATCCAATCCACTCACTCATACTGGAGAGAATTCAGGAAGGGTGAGTGGTGACTCAATTGTCTCTGGTAGTTGACCTGGGCTCTATGGTCTATGTTGTATGGCATTATCACATGGCCTTTGCCCCCCACAAAGCTAATAGAGCCTTCTACAGAATACCACATGCAGTCTTGACAGTACTCGCTGGAACATCTAGCATGTTTCTGTGGCTAAGAAGAAGACCACACGTAGAGACAGAAGTCGTGCTCTCCGGGGTGGTCAATTCAGGACGTGTTGAAATGTAAAACACTTTTTAACACGTTTTTTAACATTTGAGAAAATTATCCTTAAATACCAATTACATTTTTTTTCAATTCATAAATCAGATTTTAGTTAATTCCTTCACTGACTATTTGAATCAAACATATCCCAATTATGGCCTTTAAAACAGGCTATACTTCTCCAGTCTGTCATATTAAACGGATACTTCAGAACACACACACACCTCACTCATGCACACACACACACGTCAGGCGGCAGAGCGTTGGACTAGTAACCAAAAGGTTGCAAGTTCGAATCCCCGAGCTGACAAGGTACAAATCTGTCATTCTGCCCCTGAACAGGCAGTTAACCCACTGTTCCTAGGCCGTCATTGAAAATAAGAATTTGTTCTTAACTCACTTGCCTAGTAAAATAAAGGTAAAATAAAAAATAAAAAACACACACACCTCTCTCACTCATGCACACACACCTCTCTCACACACACACACACACACACACACATAGAGGAGGTAGAAGCATCTCCAGCCAGATTTTGTCCAGTCAGAAGTATCGGTGGCAGTGTGTGCTTGGGGATGGGGTGAGCAATCCAGCACTCAATGGAGTTTTCCTGAGAGGGCTCCAATGCTGGGTCAGCCAAAAAAGAACAACCAGCAGCCACACACAAAGAGCCCCAATCCACCAACCTGAGCCAGTCCCAGTCACAATCACAGCACAAACACCACAGGAGAACAATAAGCCCCTCTGCTTTCCAGAAGCTCAGGCCACAATAAAGAGCCATGCGCCTAGGGACTACGGCTGTTTGACACGATCAGGCCACCGAACAGATTCTTAAGCCTCTCAACGATGTCCATGCAGGGTGACTAGCCTTCTTCTGACACCCACACACCTTGTTCTCTCCCATCTCATACCCGCATTGTTCAAGAACAAGAGGCCATGCCTCTGCCGAGACGTCGATCCTCCTTCCTGAACCAACCTGCCGCCAAGGAGCGCCCAGGTAGTGCCAACACCAGGGTTGGCACCGCAGGCATCACCAATGCCCCCCGGGGAGTCTTTGTGGGGACGGCCCCCACGGGCGTCGCCTCCAGCATGGGCACGCGCGTGTCACGACGAGCCCTGGGCATCAGCAGTGTGTTCCTGCAGGGGCTGAGGTGCACGGCCGTGCCTGTGATGCCCCACGGGGTCGGGACCGGTGGCAGGCAGTACCCCGGGGGCGCAGAGAGCCTCAACAGCTGCCTGATGGAGTACAGGGACAAGGTGCACGCCCTGGAGCAGCTCAACCAGCAGCTGGAGGAGCAGATCAAGCACTGCCTGGATCGTAAGGTGTCCAGCGCTGGAGCCTGGGGTCCCCTCAGACAAGACTGGGAGGATGTTTACAGACATGTAAGTAAGGAAGTAAGAAAGAAAGAAAGAAAGAAAGAAAGAAAGAAAGAAAGAAAGAAAGAAAGAAAGAAAGAAAGAGAGGGAGAGAGAGGAGGGATTTTAAAATGAAGATAGGGTACAGACTGATAAGTGGGGAGTGTGAGAGAAGTGGTTGAGAGAGAGGGAGGAGAGGAGTAGAGAAGGAAGGACCTCTGAAGACAGGTAAGAAAGGAAGGATGAGAATGAGAGGATGATGGGAAGAGAGGGTACAGTCAGGTAGGAGGGGAAGAGAGGGTACAGACAGGTAGGAGGGGAGTGAGGAGGGGAAGAGAGGGTACAGACAGGTAGGAGCGGAAGAGAGGGTACAGACAGGTAGGAGGGGAGAGAGGAGGGGAAGAGAGGGTACAGACAGGTAAGGAGGGGAGAGAGGAGGGGAAGAGAGGGTACAGACAGGTAGGAGGGGAGAGAGGAGGGGAAGAGAGGGTACAGACAGGTAGGAGGGGAAGAGAGGGTACAGACAGGTAGGAGAGCAGGGGAAGAGAGGGTACAGACAGGTAGGAGGGGAGAGAGGAGGGGAAGAGAGGGTACAGACAGGTAGGAGGGGAAGAGAGGGTACAGACAGGTAGGAGAGCAGGGGAAGAGCGGGTACAGAAGGTAGGAGGGGAAGAGAGGGAACAGACAGGAAGGAGGGGAGAGAGGAGGGGAAGAAAGAGTACAGACAGGTAGGAGGGGAGAGAGGAGGGGAAGAAAGAGTACAGACAGGTAGGAGGGGAAGAGAGGGTTCAGAAGGTAGGAGGGGAAGAGAGGGTTCAGAAGGTAGGAGGGAAAGAGAGGGAACAGACAGGTAGGAGGGGAGAGAGGAGGGGAAGAGAGGGTACAGACAGGTAGGAGAGCAGGGAAAGAGAGGGTACAGACAGGTAGGAGGGGAAGAGAGGGTACAGCCAGGTAGGAGGGGAAGAGAGGGTACAGACAGGTAGGAGGGGAGAGAGGAGGGGAAGAGAGGGTACAGACAGGTAGGAGGGGAAGAGAGGGAACAGACAGGTAGGAGGGGAAGAGGGTACAGATAGGTATGAGGGGAGAGAGGAGGGGAAGAGAGGGTACAGACAGGTAGGAGGGGAAGATAGGTGTAAAGAAGGACATGAAGACATCTACAGACAGGTAAAGAAGAGAGGGAGTTGTTGGAATGGTTCACAAGGTTGATAAATTAAATCTGTTTATTTGTCACACGTGCAGAAAACAACAGTTGTAGACTGTTGAAAAACACATGAGAAATAAAACACACGAGAATTTGAGCTATATACAAGTCCAGTCTCTGTACCATATCCTAGAATTAAGTTAAGAAGCTCCTGCTGAGTCTTCAGTGATGCAACATTCTACTGTTCTCTACCTTCCACATGATGACAGCGATGCAACATTCTACTGTTCTATACCTTCCACATGATGACAGCGATGCAACATTCTACTGTTCTATACCTGCCACATGATGACAGCGATGCAACATTCTACTGTTCTATACCTGCCACCTGATGACAGCGATGCAACATTCTACTGTTCTATACCTGCCACCTGATGACAGCGATGCAACATTCTACTGTTCTATACCTGCCACCTGATGACAGCGATGCAACATTCTACTGTACTATACCTGCCACCTGATGACAGCGATGCAACATTCTACTGTACTATACCTGCCACCTGATGACAGCGATGCAACATTCTACTGTTCTATACCTGCCACCTGATGACAGCGATGCAACATTCTACTGTACTATACCTGCCACCTAATGACAGCGATGCAACATTCTACTGTTCTATACCTGCCACCTGATGACAGCGATGCAACATTCTACTGTTCTATACCTGCCACCTGATGACAGCGATGCAACATTCTACTGTACTATACCTGCCACCTGATGACAGCGATGCAACATTCTACTGTACTATACCTGCCACCTGATGACAGCGATGCAACATTCTACTGTTCTATACCTGCCACCTGATGACAGCGATGCAACATTCTACTGTACTATACCTGCCACCTAATGACAGCGATGCAACATTCTACTGTTCTATACCTGCCACCTGATGACAGCGATGCAACATTCTACTGTTCTATACCTGCACCTGATGACAGCGATGCAACATTCTACTGTTCTATACCTGCCACCTGATGACAGCGATGCAACATTCTACTGTACTATACCTTCTACCTGATGACAGTGATGCAACATTCTACTGTACTATACCTGCCACCTGATGACAGCGATGCAACATTCTACTGTTCTATACCTGCCACCTGATGACAGCGATGCAACATTCTACTGTTCTATACCTGCCACCTGATGACAGCGATGCAACATTCTACTGTTCTATACCTGCCACCTGATGACAGCGATGCAACATTCTACTGTTCTATACCTGCACCTGATGACAGCGATGCAACATTCTACTGTTCTATACCTGCCACCTGATGACAGCGATGCAACATTCTACTGTTCTATACCTGCCACCTGATGACAGCGATGCAACATTCTACTGTTCTATACCTGCACCTGATGACAGCGATGCAACATTCTACTGTTCTATACCTGCCACCTGATGACAGCGATGCAACATTCTACTGTACTATACCTGCCACCTGATGACAGCGATGCAACATTCTACTGTACTATACCTGCCACCTGATGACAGCGATGCAACATTCTACTGTACTATACCTGCCACCTGATGACAGCGATGCAACATTCTACTGTACTATACCTGCCACCTGATGACAGCGATGCAACATTCTACTGTTCTATACCTGCACCTGATGACAGCGATGCAACATTCTACTGTTCTATACCTTCTACCTGATGGCACTCGGTCAAATCAAATCAAAAAGGATGAAGCACTGATTGAGTGGGTGGTCGGAGCTGGAGATTGTGGCGGGCTTTGCATTGGATAGCTCTTTCATTTAGAAGTGACAGTGTTGGAATGGGAGTCTAACCTCGATGCAGTGTTTCTGGGCCCGGGTTGCCCGGGTTAAGGGTTAATTGTCCCTTACCTAAAGGAATTGTTTAAGGGTGTTGCATAGAGCCCCGCAGACATTTTCTTAGGCGAGGACATCATTTAAGGGTTTTACGTTAGGCAGAAAGAGTCTCCGGTTACCATGGAGACGACCTGATTCACTGACTGAAAGTCTCATCAAAAGAGATCACATTTATTTTGGGGAGAAAAATAGGCGTGTTAATGCTGTTCGAGGGGGGAATAAAGTATATTTGGTTTTCAGCGATAGGTGAGTAAAAATCCTCACGCGAAATAAACGAGGTGTGTATTCGACGTTCACCTGCCAATACACCACCGGTCTTACTGTCCTCTCATAATGGTCCTACCTAAATAAGGCATTTTGCGTCCCTTGACTTCAGATATCATAAGGGTTATATTAAAACACTATAAAAAGGTGTTTAACAAGTAATAGTGCATTATACATGCATGCAGAATACCCATTGATGTTGAACTTCAGAGCATCTGTTGCGCTGTAGTGGATAGACTGACAATTTGCAAAAACTTCCCCACAGGTTAGTGAGTCCATCCTTGCCAATGCCAGGCTAATGCTGCAGACAGAGAATGTGCAGGCCAACGCTGAGGACTTCAAGGACCGGTGAACATACACTCTCCTACCATCCTCTCTCCTAGAATCCTCGCCTCCTCTCATCCTCACCTCCTAGAATCCTCGCCTCCTCGCATCCTCACATCCTCTCATCCTCTCTCATTACCTTCTCTCTCCTCGCATGCTCTCTCCTCACCTCCTAGCATCCTCTCTCCTCACCTCCTTGCATCCTCTCTCCTCACCTCCTTGCATCCTCTCTCCTCATCCCCTCACTCCTCACCTCCTAGCATCCTCTCTCCTCACCTCCTAGCATCCTCTCTCACCTCCTCTCTCCTCACCTCCTTGCAGCCTCTCTCTTCACCTCCTTGCATTCTCTCTCTTCACCTCCTTGCATCCTCTCTCCTCACCTTGCATCCTCTCTCCTCACCTCCTAGCATCCTCTCGCCTCACCTCCTTGCATCCTCTCTCTTCACCTCCTTGCATCCTCTCTCCTCATCCCCTCACTCCTCACCTCCTAGCATCCTCTCTCCTCACCTCCTCTCTCCTCACATCCTTGCATCCTCTCTCTTCACCTCCTTGCATCCTCTCTCTTCACCTCCTTGCATCCTCTCTCCTCACCTCCTTGCATCCTCATCCCCTCACCCCCTCTCTCCTCACCTCCTAGCATCCTCTCTCCTCACCTCCTCTCCTCACATCCTTGCATCCTCTCTCTTCACCTCCTTGCATCCTCTCTCCTCATCCCCTCACACCCTCTCTCCTCACCTCCTTCCCAAAATGTCAGTACCTAGGGAATCGAGGAGATCTCCTTGACTTTCGAGTTTCACTCTGTCACCGTTTCGTTCTGTCGTCCTGTAGGTATGAGAATGAACAGCCGTTCAGGAAGGCGATGGAGGAAGAGATCAGCTCTCTGTACAAGGTGATTGACGACGCCAACCTGACCAAGTCAGACCTGGAGAGCCAGATGGACAGCATGAGGGCTGAGCTTCGGGACTTGGCCTGCAACCACGAGGAGGTAGGTCCAGCATGAAGGAATAAAGCTCATAAACCAGTCAGAATACCAAGCTAACAGGATTTTTCTCACTTAGAATACACAAGACAATTTTGGGATATTCATTTAGTTTACTTACCCAACATAGGAATAAACCACTAGGCTACCCTGGGGCGGCAGCGTAGCCTAGTAGTTAGAGCGTTGGACTAGTAACCGGAAGGTTGTAAGTTCAAACCCCTGAGCTGACAAGGTACAAAATCTGTCGTTCTGCCCCTGAACAGGCAGTTAACCCACTGTTCCTAGGCCGTCATTGAAAATAAGAATTTGTTCTTAACTGACTTGCCTAGTAAAATAAAGGTTAAAAAAATAAAAAATACGCCATATATGAAACCCTAACTGCTAACATTTTCATAGGATTCCTTTCTTGCGGGGTTTCAATTGTTATGACAGATGTTCCACTGACAATCATTTGCCTCCACAGAGTGAGAGACTACACCTCATCGAGCTAATTGTTATCTAAAATCAAGATAATTTAGTTGATTATGTGAATCCGGTGTGTTAGTGTTGTGTTCTGCTGCCCCCTACAGGACGTGAGGGTGCTCTACAAGCAGATGGCAGGTGGCGAGATGGACGAGCTGGATGCTCCCATTGAGACCAATCTGGACCAGATACTGGCCTACATTCGCTCCCACTGGGAAAGAGTCATCGAGAAGAACCGTGCCGAGACCGACGCCTATCTGGAATGCAAGGTAAATTCATAATGTTGTTCCCTATCTGTATAAGCTATAACACCTGAATAAACAAGGGGTAAAACAACCATTTACTTTTAAAACAGATGTGTACTTGCCATTTATTTACATTTGTCTGTCAGTTGTTTATCTATTCTGAGGTCAGCTTGAGGTTTATTGTGTTTACTAAAAGGGCCACCTGCTCTTTGATGTAGCTTTGACGGCTGTGTGTGTGTGTGTGTGTGTGTGTGTGTGTGTGTGTGTGTGTGTGTGTGTGTGTGTGTGTGTGTGTGTGTGTGTGTGTGTGTGTGTGTGTGTGTGTGTGTGTGTGTGTGTGTGTGTGTGTGTGTGTGTGTGTGTGTGTGTGTGTGTGTGTGTGTATATGTGTGCGTGTATATGTGTGTGAGTTCAGCAGGCGGAGAGTGTGGGCAGTAAACTGAGCCGTGAGGAGGAGGAGCTGGAGAGTCTGAAGACAGAGTGTAACGATGCTGGCTGTAAGATCCAGAGTCTGCAGGCCCAAACTGAGTCTATCAGAGCACTGGTACGTACGTATTGTGATGCCGGCTGTAAGATCCAGAGTCTGCAGGCCCAAACTGAGTCTATCAGAGCACTGGTACGTACGTATTGTGATGCCGGCTGTAAGATCCAGAGTCTGCAGGCCCAAACTGAGTCTATCAGAGCACTGGTACGTACGTATTGTGATGCCGGCTGTAAGATCCAGGAGGGGGTGGGGGGGTGGTTGGAGGTGTCAACTGCTTCAAAGCCGGCACACCTCCCAACACACCCGTTCTCAAAGACTGATATATTGTGGACATTTTCATCTCAATAAATATTTTTTGCTGTTTTGTGCGATATGAAGCATGTTTCTTTGTGGGTATTTACAGTTGAATTCTGGCCTGATCCTTCGTGTTGTTCTTATTGCTTCAACAGAAGCGAGGTCTGGAGAACTCCCTGAACGACGCCAGGCATTGGCACGACATCGAGCTGCAGAACCTGGGATCCGTCATCGGCAAGCTGGAGTCGGAGCTGGGTGACGTCCATGGTGACGTCGAACAACAGCGTCGCGACTATGAGACGTTGCTGGGAAACAAAATGCGTCTGGAGCTGGAAATCGGCACCTACCACGGCATCTTGGACGGGGAGGAGAGCCGCTACCACCCCTCCATGTGAGTAGGGTTAGGGTAGCTAACTTCAAAGAAGAAGATTAATAGCCCAGCAGGCAAAATTTGACACATGACGTTGTAATGACATCATTTTAGGCCGTCATTGTAAAATAAGAATTTGTTCTTAACTGACTTTCCTAGTTAAATAAAGGTTCCATAAAAATTCAAATACATTTTCTGGTCGTAAACTGGTTTTGTGTTTGTGCTATGATTGCAAGGAGAACTGCACGTAATGTATTCCAATGGGTGAAATAGCATGACCTCTTTTGACACAGTGTTCCTCTCAACAGGTGCACAGTTGCATCAGAGCCCGAGGGGAAACAAACTCCCCTTCCTCCCCATTCAGAGCCCTCTGGCAGCCCAGCCCTCCAAGGTAACGTCTACAGCCCGGTACAAAACACAGGGAGGAGCAAGGCACTCTTTATGACCTCAAAATGGCTCTATTGTGATGGCAAGTTTAATTGAACAATATCTTTAAAAAACGCAAGACTTGTTTCGGAATGTAAAGCATTCGTCGGGGAGAACAGCTTGCTGAGAATATTGACAGAGGCATTTAATCTCTTGCTTAAGCATAAATCCACACACAGATCACAATGATCTTGAATTTCACAAACATTTCACACACCTGTAAAATCTGACTGGCTTGTGAGAGGTGTGTGAAGTTGTTCTGTGCTTCTGGAAACATCTTCCTTGTGCTAAAAGGTTTCCAATAGGGTCCTTCGGCTGTCCCCATAGGAGAACCCTTTTTGGTTCCAAGTAGATCTCTTTTGGGTTCCGTGTAGAACCCTCTGGGCTCTATTTTAACTAACCTAACACAATGGTAAATCTAAGTGCAGGCGGTAGTGCTATTGGTTCAGGGGTGTGTCAGAAATATTTTTTTGCTATTTTCACTGTCACAATTATCAGAGAGCTTGCTGGCGTTGGCGTGAAAGGGCTGGGCTTTGATGAATAAATAAGTTGTAGGTGTGTCAAGGCTTGGCCCCTCACTGGCCAATCAGAACGTGCTCCATATACGGTTGCTTCAAGTTGTGTACTTACGATCTTTAACGTATTGCCTTGGAATCAACTCCAATTCCAATGTTAGTTCGTTATAGCTTGTTAAATGGCATACAGAAATGAAATAACTAAATGTAGACCTATGCCATCTTTGCTAAATAGGTTAACTTAAACCCATTTGCAGTGCACATTGTTCTAAGTAATTGTGTGGCTTTAATAGCATTCACACTGATATAGGGGCTAGACCTACTGTAAAT